>NW_007109837.1:0-1328 GCF_000164805.1 Carlito syrichta
CACTATTGGATTTACTCCCTCTTTTAATCTTCTCTGACTTTCCTGGACCTACCTCAATTTGCCTGGTAGCTTTTCTAGCACATGAGCCCAGGATATGTTCCTCGACTCTACTGTCAAGGAAAATACCTGGTGCATAATGAGCTGATAGATGGATTTTGACAGTGACAAACTAAATTTATTGTCACTCAAGACATGTTAATTGAACCCTGTTCACGCTAGAAACTATGTTAAACATTTTGAGGATAAAGAGACCTGAGGAGGACCAATCAACTGTTTTGATTTGCTCAGAATTCAGGGGTGCATGGATATAGAAATTTTAGTGCTAAAACTGGAAAAATCCCAGGCAAACTGGGATAGGTTTTTTACTCTGAAACCCTGTAATTAGGAAGCTTGCCTCAAAAAGAAAAAGACAATATATGAATTAAAAGTATATGTCATAATATCAGCTTTTATAAGCTGTTATATAACCAGAAATTGCAGATAGCTATATTTTTTTTTCTGAAAAAGTGGCCACAGTAGATAATGCTACAGTTTTTGTTAACATTGACAATAAAAACAATAATTTTGGCTTTATATTGTTTTCATTCAAAATTTTGCAGAACATATGATAATTATGGTACTTTCCTGAGAATTATGAAATGCTGAGTAGCTGAAAAATTTACACTAAGTTCCTCTTATCTGTATTTTCTTGGTGCAGGAATTATAAACATTAAGATAACTTGAGCCACATCTTTACCGCCAGGTACTTTATGTTTTGTAAAATCAATCCTTATTTAATCCTTCCACTGCTACTGCACATTACACAATAATTAATTTATCCAACAACGTCAGGAAGTAGGCCCTATTTTTATTTTCATTTTACATTTAGAAACACTGAGGTTTAGGAAAGTTATGTAACTTGTCCAAGATCAAAAGTGTAAAGCATAGCCAAAATTTGATCTTGAGTAGTCTAGCTTCAAACTCCAAGTCCTTAACTGTAATGTTACTGCTTCCTTGAAGCAGTACTTGATTTGGTGTCACAGCAATTGTTATCGAATTTAATTGGAATCTAATAATTAACAGGGTCATCTGACCCCAATAGCTAGCACAGCAAGGTAGTTATAGGCTTGAACTAACTTTCCCAATTTTCAGCCTGAGTAACTTTCTATTATACCATAGTATCTCTTGGGAAAAGAGTTTACTTTTTTTTATAATATCAAGCATATTAGTTCATGTAACAGCATATTATTTATTTACTACATTACAAACAAAGTAGTGTTGGGAATCGAGGGGACTTTGGGAATGATCACTTTTTGACGTTTATAATCTAGCCGGGGGAGAAAGTGTTT
>NW_007109838.1:0-997 GCF_000164805.1 Carlito syrichta
TTGTTGTTACCCCTCCACATATTCATGTGAACCAACTGGACTCTCAGATGTTTTGGTGATTTATTTCTGAATATAAATACCACAGATGGAACTAAGAAGGACAAAACTCAAGTTTCCTGGCTTCTGTTTTCTCTTCCTTTAAGTCACTGCCCTCTACCCTTCACTCAGGAAGAGGGTCACCCTCTTTGCATCCAAAGAGGCCCAGTCAGTACTAAAGGCTCTTACGATCTAACTAAATATCTTCAAGTCTCAACACGTTTACTGACAAGTGAGAATGGAGGGGCTGACTGGATCCCACACTTTCCCAGAAAAACTTTCTCTAACTTAGAACGACACGGAGAGCCCCTGTGTTCTAGCAGTGCCTGTTTTCCAGGCACCCCTTTAAGTTTTGGCTATACAGAGAAGACACCCCTATAGCCAGCTGGGGGCAGACAACAACCCAAAAGTCCAACATCTTTATTGGCTAGTTCTTACTCTCTAGGGAGAGTAAGGCTGATGGGTACAACTTTGTGACAGCAAACCGCTCATATATTCATTAAGCAGAAAAAAAATCAGACATGGTAGTCTTAGGTTCGAAATCACCAAGTTGCAAAGAATCAAGGAGCTGCGTTGACATAGATGAAAACTGTTGTAACAAACAACAGTAACAGCACCACTTATGAAATGCCTACTGTGTACTAGGGGCTGTAAGTGTGTTAAATGGCGCGTGAGATGGATGACAGGCTCTCTCAAAGATGAGGAAGTCCGAAAAGAGAATTTCAATAATCACCCCCTTCATACACAGCTACAGATTTTTCATAAGGTCTGGATTCGGAGATGGTCAAGATGCTGGGTGAAAATAGGGTACTTAACACACATCCACACGGATATACAAAGAAACGAACACACAACCACACGTCCACACGACAAGCGGGTTACTGGAATGTTACAAATGCACAGCATGAAGATGCCACAGTCAGCCAAGATAACACAGGAAAGTGGGAACTGACTCTGTCAC
>NW_007109839.1:0-796 GCF_000164805.1 Carlito syrichta
GGCTGACTGAGAGAGGGCTAGGGACCTAGTGGCCATGACTCTCCTGGTGCAGCACCTGGTGCCACAGCATCTGGGCTTGGAACTTTGCGAATCCCAGGATGCAGAAGCTAAGCACCATTTTCTCTTTCTTTTCTTTACTTTTTTTTTAAATCAACAAGCTCCCCAACCCCTGGCAAAAAAAGCTGGGAGAAGCTAAGTGTGGCTCGTGAGCGGGTGGCCAGGCTCCTGGTGCAACAGCAGGTGCTGCAGCTTCTCACTTTGTCCCTGGCTCTTGCTGGCTTGCAGAAGTGGAGCACCATTTTTTTTTTATTAAAGAAAACAGACAGAAGTTTTCCTTTAAAAAAGCAGCAGGGAGGCACTATTGCCCCAGGGGCTCTCACACCATTAAAGCAGGAGAGAAACTGCTCAAGGCTTTGCCTCATCACTTTAGCACCTGGCAGGGCGCTGGAGAGGACTGTGTACAGAGTCCAGAGGCAAGTTTCCACAGAAGAGGACAAAAGAGGCACCCCACCACCATATTGAAGGCGGAGCAGGAAAGTGCAGGGCCCACAGATCTGATCTCTGGTGATTGATGGATCAACTACTCAGGGCTTGATCGTGGCCCAAAGGCAATATCCTGAGAACACAAACTACAGAGAAACCTGATGAGTGCTGAGTTCCAGGTGCCCTATCCCCTGCCCTGATCCAGCTGTGGGACAAAGCGTGTGGCCAGAAGGGAGGATAAAGAACTCCAAAGAGATCAGTGGTGAGTCTGGGGCTGACACAAACCCCTCTATTCCCAGCAATGCTCTGAATG
>NW_007109840.1:0-1015 GCF_000164805.1 Carlito syrichta
CAAGAATCACAGAGACAGGGAGGGCAAGTGCATTCATAGGAGGGCAGGTAGGGTGGAGTCAAGTACGATTGAATATGTGGGTCTGCAACTCATGGCTGAGATCTGGATCATAGATATGGATTTGGGAGCTTCCTGGTTAAGGCCCAGGGGTTAAGTAAGGTTCTCTGAGGAGGGTGCATGTGTTGAGGTGAGGGGCAGAAAATAACTCATAAAAGTATGGAGGTTAGCAGGGGGGCAAAAGAAGAAATTAAGAGAAAGATAGGTGAAGAAGGAGTGACAGGAGACACAAAAGAAACCTTCAGAAGGGGTTGCATCAGTGACAGCAGGTGTCAGGGTCAGGCACAAAGGCCAGATGTAGGCACCTGTAGTAGAAGATAGTAAGGTCCCCTGGAGCCAAAGGACCAAACTGTGTTTCTGGGGCTCTAGTTTATGAAATTAATTCTTTCAGTTCCCTAAATTCCAATCACCTCACATGCTTATTTAAAATTCAAATGTTGGACTTATTCCCATGCCTCGTGAATCAGAATATTTCTGGACAAGTTTCAGGAATTTTGACATGTTTTTCAAGAGATTCTGAAGTTTTAGGATGCTAGGATAGTATACGAGCTTTCTGCCTGAATTTTGAAGACCAAGAAATAAAAGGTGGGCTTAGAAAGAGAAAAAAATTCTGGCCTGAGAACTGTGGGTTGGAAAGTAGAAGCAGTCAATAGTAATACATGACAGAGTCAGGTGGATGCCAGGACCCACATTTCACTGGGAACATGCTTCTCTTCTGAAGAAAATACTAGAGCGCATTCAAAGAGACTTTCTGTGAGATGAAGAGAACAATCCACAGGTGCTCAAGTCCTTCAAGCCACAGTTGATGCATTTCAGTCATAAATGTTGACATGTGATGTGTAAGAAGATAGAGCTCTTCTCTCTACAGTGAAGACACCAAAGATACTTAAGCAAGGTAATAAAATGAATGTGGCTAGCGCACCAGAGAATAAAAGTATGAGGAAAATGATGATTACGC
>NW_007109841.1:0-1071 GCF_000164805.1 Carlito syrichta
GAAAAATCTCCCATCAAAGAAAAGCCTAATGAAATCACTGTTGAATTCTACTAAACATTTGAAGAACTAATACCAATTCTACTCAAATTATTTCAAAAAACTAAAAAGAGGGGAATACTTCCAAAATCATGCTACAAAACCAGCATTATTCTAAAATCAAAACCAGACAAGAATACAACAAAAAAAAGAAAACTACAGGCTGATATTTCTGATGAATAAGATGTAGAAATCACCCACAAAACACTAGCAATCTGAATTCAAGATCAAATTTTAAAACTCATTAACCATGATCAGGTAGGATTCATTCAAGAGCTGCAAGGATGGTTCAATATACACAAATCAGTAAATATGATACATCATATCAACAGAATCAAGGACAACAACCATTCAATCATTTCAATAGATGATGAAAAAGCATTCAATAAAATTCCACATTGCTTCATGACAAAAACTCAACAAACTAGGTTAGAAGAAACATAGCTCAACACAATAAAGTCCATACATAACAAGCCCACAGCTTGGGGGGAAAATTGGGGGAAAATTAAGTCTTTCCACTAAAATCTCAAACAAGACAAAAGTATTCACTTTCAACTCTTCTATTCACCATAATAATGAAAGTCCTAGCCAGAACAATTAGGCAAGAGAAAGAAAGAACATCTAAACTGGAAAAATTTACCCTTATTTGCAGACTACATGATCATGCGTTTAGAAAAACCTAAAGACTCCACCAAAAAAATCTTAGTATTGTTAAATGAATTCAATAAAGTTGTAGGGTAGAAAATTAATGTAAAAATTACTGGCATTTCTATACACTAACAGCAATCGATTTAAAAAAAGAAATTAGAAAAGCAATTTTATTTACAGTAGCTATATAGAAATAGAATACCTAGATGAAAATAAAATCTTACCAAAGAAGTAAAATATCTTTACAAGAAAAACTTAAAACATTGATTTAAGATGCTAAAGAGACATTAATATTTTAACAATGTTTGTACTCTCCATAGTGATTTACAAATTCAATGCAATCTCTATCAGAATTCCGGATGGTCATTTTTCACAAAGCTAGAAAAA
>NW_007109842.1:0-887 GCF_000164805.1 Carlito syrichta
CTAACTTTAGAGAGATCCCATCCCATGAAAAAGGCTTTGCTAGGATGTTGAATGCTATGACAAACAACGTTGTGTTTACTTACCTATACACATCTCATCATCTATTTCTGCATCTCCTATGCACTGAAATTTAAATTCATTTAAGGAATCTGCAAACTTCTACTTCACTGAAAACAAATCTAGAGAGAAAAAGAAAAATCAGAAGTTACTGAAAGTAAATTGGCTTTCTGATTCGCTGCCCTTCTTGTTCCTTCTGTGAAAATGACAGCAAAAGATCTGTTCTGGTCCATTTAGAAGCACAAAATAAGCTGGGAGGCTGAGGTAAGTGGATTGCCTGAGCCCGCGGGTTTGAGACCCACCTGGGCAAGTTGGCAAGACCTCATCTCTACAATAAATCAAAAATTAGCCGGGCGTGGTATTGTGCACCTGTAATTCCAGCTACTTGGAAGGCTGAGATGGAAGGCTCGCTGGAGCCCAGCAGGTCGAGCCTGTGGTGGCCGACAGCAGCCACTGCTTACTCAAGCACACAATGATTCCTGTCATCTCTATCTAACATGCGTGGGAAAGCCTGGGTGACAGACAGTCAACCTCAGTATCCACAGCCAGCAAGTTGCTCTGCCACTGTCCCTCCATGTGGTCAATGCAGCTGCCCTGTATCTGACTCAATGACACCTTCCCCTAGGTCTAACCCACAATGAAAGCTTTCTTTGGGCAGGTAGTATTGGGAAAGCTAGAACGAGAGGTTGGGAACTGCCCCATTCCACAGCATCGAATACTCTGCCTTCCTCTTCTGACTCTAAGACAGCACACCTCCAACATTCTCTACAGAGCATAGTGACTGGCTAAACAATTTCCCACCTGACCCATTTTCCTGGGGGGCTACCTCC
>NW_007109843.1:0-919 GCF_000164805.1 Carlito syrichta
CACTCTGTAACCTAGACTCGGGCAATCCTTCCACCTCAGCCTTCCAAGTACCTAGAACTCCAGGCATGTGCTACCATGCCTGGTTTATTTTTGATTTATTGTAGAGACGATGTTTCACCGAGTGGCCCGGCTGATCTTGACCTCCTGGGCTCAGGCACTCCTCTGTCCTAGGCCTCCAAAAGTGCAGGGATGACAGGCTGAGCCACGGCACTCGGCCTTTATCTCATCTTTATGTCCATAGGTACATAGTGTTTAGCTCTCTCATATAAGTGAGAGAATGTGGTATTTGGTTTTCTTCTGCATTAACTTGCTTAGGATTGCGGCATCCGGCTGCATCCACGTTGTTGCGAGAGACGTGACTTGATTCTTTATGGCTGTGTAGCATTCCATGGTGTATTTGTGTTATGTTTTCTCTGATGCGATCCGTTGCTGATGAGCACCTAGATTGATTTCATGTGTTTTCTACTGTGAATACTGCCACCACATACGTTTGTGTGGCAGGTATCTTTTGGTGAAAGGATTTACGTTTCATTGGATGTATGCCCAGTATTGGGATTGCTGGGTTGCGTGGAGAATCTGTTTTTAAATCTTTCAGCAAACTCCAAAACTGCTTTGCAAAGGACTGAACTAGCTTTCGTTCTGACCAACAGTGTGTGAGTGATACTTTTCTGCACAACCTCATCAACATCTGACATTTTTTGACTTATTGACAATAGCCGTCTTACTGGTGAGAGATGATATCTCATTGGGAATCTGGTCTGCATTTCTCTGATGATTATCGATGTTAAATATTCTTTTCATTTGTTTGCTAGCTGCTTGTTTCCTATTGTAAAATGTCTGTCGATGTTCTTAGCTCACTTTTTTAATGAGGTTGATTTTTTTCTTTTTGGGATTTTTAAGTTTCTTACTGACTCAGAAT
>NW_007109844.1:0-3887 GCF_000164805.1 Carlito syrichta
TAGCTATATCCTTTGCCTGGAGTCTCATTGGCTGAAATCAAAATGTCAGCTGAGACTGTGATCTCATCTGAGCAAAGAACCATTCTTAGCTTCTACAGGCTGTCTTAGCTCCTTACCTCATGGCCCCTTCCTAAGCAGTTCACAGTATGATTGTTATAAAATGAAAGGCCTGAAGAGATAACCTGATGTGAAATATAGACCAAAAGATGGAAAGTATATTAGACAGATTATGAGGCACAAAACTCAAATGGGAAATTGTTGACAATGTCAAATTAGAGTTCCAGGGAGAAGAAAATAAAAAATGAGCAGGAGGCATAATTCAA
Source organism: Carlito syrichta (assembly GCF_000164805.1). Taxonomy (NCBI): domain Eukaryota; kingdom Metazoa; phylum Chordata; class Mammalia; order Primates; family Tarsiidae; genus Carlito; species Carlito syrichta. Next base: position 324 of record NW_007109844.1, read on the forward strand.
AGAGACAGTGGCTTATACTTTTGCATTTTGATGGTAGTTCAACAAATACAAAGCAATATATATGTATTGCTAACATTTTGGAAGTTCAAAACAAAGAGATTTTAAAATTAGCCAAAGAGAAACATGATATCTACAATGGAATAAAATTTTAATAGTAACAGTGGAAATGAAATGATACTAGAGTAATACCAATAAAGTACCAAAAGAAAATATCTGTTATCTTAGGATTTATGCTAGCTAAAGTACCATTAAAGAATGAAAAAAATAAAGACATTTTCAAACTTACCAAAGCTCAGAATGTTTTGTATCAGTGCACCTTTACTTAAGTAACACCAAATGGGAATATATTCTTTGAAGAAAGGAAAAGTGAACGAGAAGGGAGGTCTGAGTAAAAGTAAAAATGCTGAGCTAATAAATTGGTAAAATGTGAGTAAATTTAAGCAAAACTGAGTGTATTTTATAATTGTAGTGATGTGATGGTGGTGATGATAATTATTTGGGGAGTTGAAATAAAGTATTGATGTATTTAGTAACAGTATTATATGAGCGAAGAGAAAGTGATTGGTTTGAAAGTATTCTGAAGTTTTTGCTTTGTTTTGTTTTGGGAAAAGTGTTGTACATTTTAGTACCTTTAGATGTAAGTGTGCATTTACATTTTTAGAAAACCAAAAGAAGAATAGAAATAGAGAAAATAAGATCAGAAACAGTACAGGCAAAAAAATGTAATTAAATAGAATAATGAGAAGGAGTGAAGGTGAAATATAGAAAAAGCAGGACAGAAAGAAATTACAGGACATAAATAATTATGTTATTTATCACTATAAATTTAAATAAACTAACCTTAACAGTTTAAAATAGAGAGCATAATGTTAGGATAAAAAGAAACATGACTACAGACAGAAAACATAGTGATATTAAAGAACTGAAAATAAAAGGATTACCAGGCAACTGCTAACTTAAGGAAAGTCTGTATAGTTATATTAATATTAGACAAAATAGACTGAAGGCATGAGCATTATCAATCATAAACAGGCCAACTAATGGTAAAAGGTTTATCTCATCAGGAAGAGAAAATATATAAACCAAATAATCTACTGGGAAAATATATATTTTTAAAATGTATACATCCAAAAGGGGATTGATACATTCACCATTGTATTGAAAGACTCCAGTATTATATCATCAGAAACTGAAAAAGATTCTCCAAAAGTTTTAAAATTAAAATTATGAGCAGCATAATGCTCTCAATTTCAGAGATTCAACAATTAGAGAGTAGTCATTTGTCTTAAAACCAAATATAATATTTACAAATACTGACCCATACCAGGCTACAAAAACAAGTCTTAACAACTGTAAAGTATAGCATCTAAAGAAAAATTTTTTTCTGATCACGTTCTAATTGTTACAGTCAATAGCAAAAAATATTTGTTTAAAACACTCATATTTGGAAATTTAAAAATATACTTTAAGATGTTCTTAGATTAATATGAAAAATAGAAAGTCAAAAATATAAAAACTGAATGATAATGAAAATATCAAAAGTAGTGGGATACAATTTCTCTTTCTGAATGGAAGAAATTATTTTCAGTAGGCTTATGATCTCACCAAGAACAACTAGAAAATCAGACAAAGTTATAATTTTAAAGGTATCAGAGAAGTATGGAAGCAATGAGAACTGAGAAGCTACAAATCCAGGAAAGTCTTTTTAGATGTGAACTGAAAATCTGTAGCCTGTAGTAAATTGCCAATTCTGGGAGTAGGCCAGAGATTGAGAATCTGGGCTTGTTTCATGTGGTGGGTCATTGAGGGGAGATAGAGAAACCAGCAAAAATTTTGGTGACTGTCAAGTTAGAGTGAAAAAATTGTTTTCCATTCCCCAAACCAGTTTTCTTTTCAAGATATTTGCCTCAGTACATGACTAATTTCTCTTTAAAAATATTTGCCAAATTCTAAAACTAAAAGAAAGCTAAGCAGAAAGTGTCTGAAAACCAGAGCTGAATTTACTAGTCTATAGTCATGTGGAGATACAGATCTTTAGGATAGGATAAGAATCCCCTGAGAATACACCTGGCAAGAGTCGGCAGCCCTGACTGGATATCATGGTGAACTGATGCTGACAGTTTCCTGCACTTCTTGTCTTGGATATACTTGCCAATTCTGGTGCAGCAAAAGCAGAGTCTACTGACTGTGGCCCATGGGCCAAATCTGCCAGCTGCCTGTTTCTGAAAATAGAGGGTTTTTTTTGGGAAAAAGCCATGTTCATGCATTTATACATTGTCTGTGACTGCTTTTATGCTACCATGGCTGAGGTGAATAGTTGTGATAGAGATTGTAAGGCCCAGAAGGCCTAAAATCATTAGTTATCCTCTGGTCTTTTACACCTCTCTGCTAGAGACTGAGGATCAGGGTTTTGCCTCTAATAAAGAGTCACTAATTGGAGAAGAGTGACCAGTACAGCTTTTGATATTTCAGTAAGGCTGGAATACCAAACTCTGAAGCTGTACAGGACAGTAGTCCAAAAATCTAAACAAAAGACTTTTGAGAAGCATGGTGGAATCTTCTGTAGTCTTAGTGTCTGTGTTGAGGAGAAAAGACTGGCCAGGCTCTCAATGGAAAACCTTGATGGGCCTCACCATTAAAATAGGGTCAAACTAAAGGTGTAATTAAGGAGTCTTATCAAAATTGCAAGGCAGTCTGAATTCAGCTCAGTCCATGAATGAACTAAAGTGATCAGAGCACCAGTCTTAACTACCCAACAGAGGAAAACAAAAATCTTCTCAAGTGGAAATTAACACTGTCTGTAGTTCTTTCTTTTTTAAGTATGCAGTGTCCTACACACACAAATGAAGAATTACTAGTACACTATGACTATATACCAAGAGAAAAATAAAACATAGAATATAGAAGCAAACTCAGAAGTCATCTAAAACTTTGAATTAGTAGAGAACTTTAAAGTAACTACATTTAAGATGATCAAGGAAATAGGAAACACATTCTTGAAGACAAGAGAAAAAACAGGGAATTTCACCTGATAATATATCTAAAACAATGAATGTTATAAAATTGAAAAATATCAGAAATAAAGAACTCCATGAATGGCTTAACAGCAAGTTGGATACAGAAGAAGATAGAATTAGTGAACTTAACAATGCAGTAGAAAATATCAAAACATGCAGACAGAAAAGAGAGTAAGAGACATGTTCGATTCAGAAAAATGGCCCAGTGTGTGTAAATAACATTCCAAACTAGAGATCAGAATGAAAATAGAGAAGAAAAAGCGATATTTAGAGAGATAATAACCAAAAATTCTTCCAAAACTAACAAAGTACATCAAATTACAGACTCAGTCAACTGTGATAACCCCAAGCAGAATTTGGCACATCATACTCAAAATGCTGAGGAATTATATACCGAGAAAAATCTTGAAAGCTCACCAGAGAAGATAAGGCATGTTTTCTTTTGTGTTGGCATACACCTTGAGAATCATGAAGCAAAGGAATTACATGCTTAATGTGACAAAGAAAGAAAACTACTATCATTCTATACATAGCTAAAACAGTTTCC
>NW_007109845.1:0-884 GCF_000164805.1 Carlito syrichta
CCAACTAGTTATTCAGCTAGTTAAATAGTTAGCTAACTAATTCAGGTAGTTGTCAGCTAGCTAACTAGTTAAGTCAGTCAGTTAAGTCAGCTAGCTAAGTCAGCTAGTTAAATCATCTTTCTAAATTAGTCAGTTGGTTAATACAGCTAGCTAGCTAGTGAGGTAATGGATTACGTCAGCAGGTTGAGTCAGGTAGTTAGCTAGTTAATGGGTTAAATCAGCTGGCTGAGTCAGCTAGCTAGCTAGTTATCAAACGAGTTGTCTCAGCTGGTTGAGTAGGCTAGCTAGCTAGTTAGCTAACGAGTTAAGTCAGCTTGCTAGCTAACGAGTTAAGTCAGATGATTAAGTCACCTAGCTAGCATGTTAGATAATGAGTAAGCTAACTAGTTAGCTAGCTTGTTAACTCAGCTAGCTTGCTTGCCAGCTAACTATTTAAGTCAGCTTGTTAGCTAGGTAGCTAGCTAGTTAGCTAAAAATTTAAGGCCTCTGGCTAGCTAGGTAGTGAGCTAGTGAAGTCAGTTGGCTAGCTAGCTGGTTAGCTGGTTAATTCAGCTAGTTATTAGATCTGGCAAACCAACTGGCAAGGTAGGTAACTAGATATTTAAGTCCACTAGATAGCTACCTGACTAGCTAGTAATGTCTGTGAGCTAAGTCAGTTGGCTAGCCAACTGGCTAGATAGTTGAGTCAGGTAGTTTAGTCAGCTGGCTATGTATGTAACTAGCTGGATAAGTCAGCTTGCTAGCCAGCAGGCTAACTGTTCAATGCACCTAGTTAATTCTGCAGGCTAGACTGCTGGCTAGGTAGGTAGCTAGCTAGTTATGTGAGCTGGATAGCCAACTATTACCATAAATCACCTAGTTAAGTCAACTGGCTAGCCATCTGG
>NW_007109846.1:0-1139 GCF_000164805.1 Carlito syrichta
ATGTCCTAAAATTTCTTAGAATTGACTTGTGCCTTGCAGACAAAAATATTAAGTAAGGCTTAATCATTTTAAAATACTGTGTGCATACTACAGCTTTTCAGATGGTTAGAGGATCCACTGATTTTTAAAGTTTCCTTCAAGGCACTCTAGAAATGGAAATAGCTTACCAACAAAGTGATACACTTTGAAAAAAACAAATACAAGATTCCTAGAAACCCATGTATTTTTTTTAGAATGTTGACATTCCCTTAACAAACTTACACATTAGGTTTCTTGAAAAGTTACTGTTTTGATTTTGGGAGTAATTATCATATCTACCTGAGCATTTATATATAGCAGAAGGCAAAATATATGCCATTACTGTAGCATGCAAATATCTGTAGCTTTAACTCTAATGGTTTATGCTATCCCTCTCTGCTGTATTCCCAATGCCACTAGCCAAGACCAAATAGTGTTCCATTAACTCACCTGATTAAGCTCTACTCCCTAATTTTTTTGCTATAGTATTTCATCACGTAATCCATCCTTTGCTTGATTCATAAAAACTCAAATTTGATCATGTCACCTCTTCCATGGCTCTGCATCACATAGAGGATAAATACGAAATTTTCCAATAAAAAGATCTTTACAATCTATCAGGCTACCTTTTCTAGGGTCATTGTTGGCCACTGTTCTCTTCCACTTTCCTGGATAGTTTAATTCCTAGCTGCTATGATTAAGTCCAGGACACACTTTTCACACTGCTCTATCACATTTTTGTACAAAAATACCAGCCTGTGCTCAGATGCGGAGGTCCAGTCTCCGCTGATCAGGGTCTGAGTTGGGGGGAGAGAATGAGAAAAGAAAGAGACAGAGAAACAGCAGGATTGGGAGGGTCCTCTCCCAGGTAGCTGAGAGAAAGAGAGAGAACTTTTCAGTTTTATCCCACGCCTCTTATACAGGACAAATTTCTCACAAAGGAAGGCCAAACCATACAGGCAGGATATGTTAATATCTGAGTTAAATCACACAAGCAGAGTAAGTATCAATGACTAAACTATGCATATCTTAACATCTATGCTAAGCAAGGCAATCACTTAGGATGAGCAGGTTCCTGGCCATACTTGGCACCCCTTGGTTATCCACAGAAATGCAACTAA
>NW_007109847.1:0-729 GCF_000164805.1 Carlito syrichta
CCACACCCTCTCCAGTAACTGTTATTTTTTGAGTTAAGGAAAATTGCCACTCTGACTGGAGTTAGGAGGTATCTCAATGTGGTTTTGATTTGCATCTCCCTGATGATTGGTGAGGTTGAACATTTCTTCATGTGTCTGTTGGCTGCTCGGATGTCTTCCTTTGCAAAGTGTCTGTTCGTATCTTTTGCCCACTTTATAATGGAGTTGTTTTTTTTTTCTTTTCAGCACATTTGAGTTACTTGTAGATCCAAGATGTTAAGCCTTTGTCAGACCTGGATTTGGTAAATATTGTTTTCTCAGTCTGTAGGCTGTCTCCCTACTCTCTTGATAGTTTCTTTGACTTTGCAGAAGCTTGTCAGTTTAATGAGGTCCCACTTGTCTATCTTTTCTCTTATGGCCTGTGGGTTTCAGGTTTTGTTCAGGAATTGGATGCCAGTTCCAATTTCCATGAGGGTATGTCCTTCATTTTCTAAGGTTCTTATGGTTTGAGGTTTTACATTTACGTCCCTGATTCATTTAGAGTTAATTTTTGTGTATGGGGATAGATAGGGATCCTGTTTCAATCTTCTGTATGTGGTCAGCCAGTTTTTCCAGCACCATTTACTGAATAGGTTCTCCTCTCCCCAGTGGTATGTGGTGAAGGCTTTGTCGAAGATGGGATGGTTGAGAAATTGAGGTTTAGCTTCTGGAAACTCAATTCTATTCCATTGATCTATATGCCTGTTCCTG
>NW_007109848.1:0-1021 GCF_000164805.1 Carlito syrichta
GGTGTTAGATGATTACTCCCAAAATACATTCAAGTGGGTCTGCTATGCACACTTACATAGAAATCTGTACCCAGAAAAGCTCATGGTTAAAAAATAAAGCATAAATTTAGTGTAAGGGTACAGAGACAAGAGAGTCTTTGGTAGTGAGCTGAAAAGTTATGACTGAGTTTCAATTCCTTTTACTGCTAACATAAACTAGAGTTAACCATTGGCATCAAAAATAAAGACTGTCAGGACAAGGAGAAAAATGGCATATGTGGTGTCAGAGCATTTGAGAACACAAGCCATCTCAGGGAACACCAAGACCCTGTCTTACTCTTTATGAAAGCACCTACAATACAGATCCTGGAAAGAAGCCCAGAAGAGTGGTGATTAAAAAGAGCAAATGAATCCTATCAAGACCAGAAATTATCAGGATTTTGTACACAATGGCACGATTATAATTATAAATTATATAAATGTGGGTTCTGAAATGTCAGTCACCATAGGAACTTTTGAAACATAAATATTTAGATCTCTCTATACTAAAAGTCAGGAATTTTACCTCTTTTGGCTAATAATTTTGATGAAGACAAGCATATTCTTTGTGCCATCTGAAATGTAAGACTATCTTAAACAGTAAATATCATTACCAGATATTCCAAAGGATTAAAACAAAACATGTCTCTTCAAAGGGATAACAAAGCAAAAATAAAGTCCCTTCTTTAACTTAAACTTGAAAGTAAATAATTAAACATTCAACACTCCTTAATCAAATGCAAATTTTCAGACACTTCTGCAAATTAAAATGACATCTTGAACATGAACATTAATATTGATAGATTTGAAAACTCAAAACAATTAGGAACTAGATGATTTCTGCTTACAGTGTTCATTTTCAACAGCTTGTTTTTTGCGATAATTTCTGATTGTAATTTGTCTTAATTTTCAGACGTGTTTACATTCAAATTGAGCAGAAAATTTATTAGTAGTCGTGAATCTCTATTTTAGTATCTATTAGACTCGACCATGTTCTGGTGAG
>NW_007109849.1:0-817 GCF_000164805.1 Carlito syrichta
TTTTTGATTTTCTGTAGAGATGAGGTCTTGCCAAGTTTCTCAGGCGGGCCTCGAACCCGCGCGCTCTGGCAATCCACTCACCTCGGCCTTCCAAAGCACGGGGATCACAGGCTGAGCCACCGAGTTCGGCAAGAAATATTTTTTAAAGATCATGTATGAATTTAGACTGTATCTCAAAAGTATTGATCTATTAGATAAGATCAAATGTATATACCACAGTATTCTTTATCTTGAGGGCACGTGACTATACATGTATATGCATGTAGCACACGTGTACATGTGTATTTGTTTTTGGAGGTGTTTTCTAAATAGGAAGAGGCAATGAACAACCATGTTGTTCTTTCAGACTTGATCCCCAAAACTTTTTCTTTCTTCCTTTTGTGGTGGAATCTAGGAAAGAAAATATTGTCATTAATAGAAGCTGTAATAATGACACATGAATATAAGAACTTTCTACTTGAAAATTAATCTATGGGATTTTTGGCTGTGTCTATTACCAAAATCGCTACTCTTTAATCATAAAACACAAACAAGGAAATATGATCCTTGTCTGTCCCGCAGGTCTAGCTCATGTGAGGAAAAAAGTCTAATCAATAGTCTGCAAATGTGTACAAAAATATAGTTAGAATGGATAAGACCTAGTATTCAATTGAAAAAGGCTGGCTATAAAAAACAACATTGTCTATTTTAAAATACCGAAAAGAGTGAATTAGAATACATTTTTCATAAAGAAATAATAAATGCTTGAGGTGATACACACCCCAAGTGCACTGATTTGATGATTAAACATTGTATGCCTGTATCCAACATCACATGT
>NW_007109850.1:0-1057 GCF_000164805.1 Carlito syrichta
TTTACTTTAAATATGTGAGGTACATTTCAGGTTTAGGTATACAAACATTGATCATGCAGACACTCTTGTTGATGAGGTATGCCCCTACCTCTCCTAGCAGTTTCCCTCAACTGCCAATCCCACCCCCCCTGACAGTTTCCCACTACTATCAATTGCTTTCTTATAACTTTATAATTGTTCAAGATCCGCTTATGAGTGAGAATATATGGAACACTGTTATTTGTTTCTGTGAAAATTACTGAGTATGATTGACTCCAAATTATCCAAGTTGTTGCAAAGTCCATATATTTGTCTTTCTTTATGGTTACATAATATTCCATTATGTATATGTACCCCATTTTTAAAAATCCAGTTCAGCTTCTATGGGCAGCACGGTTGTTTCCATGCTTTTGCTATTGTGAAAAGAACTGCAACAAACATACATATGCAGCTATCTTTTTAGTAGAATGACTTGAGTTCTTCCAATATATTCACAATAGGGGAATTGTTGGGTCATATGGAAGATCAATTTCTAGTTCTTTCAGGAATCACCACACTGTCTTCTAAAAGGGGATGCACCAGTTTGCTTTCCCACCAGCAGTATAGAAGCATTTCTTTTTCTCCACATCCTCACCAGCATCTGTTGCTGTTTGTTTTATTAATGATGGCCATTCTAACAGGGGTTAGGTGGTATCTCAGTGTGCTTTTGATTTGCATTTCTCTGATGATGAATGAGGCTGTGCATCTTTTCATGTGTCTATTGGCTGCCTGTATATCTTCTTTTGAGCAGTGTCTATTCATGTCTTCAGCCCACTTTTTAAAGAGCTTGCTTGTTTTTTTCCTTTCGGTGCATTTGAGTTCTTTGTAGATCCTAGATGCTAGGACTTTGTCAGATATACAGTTGGCAAATATTTTTTCCCATTCTGTGGGCTGTCTCCCTGCTCTCTCGATGGTTTCTTTTGCTTTGCAGAAGCTCATTAATTTAATGAGGTCCCACTTGTCTGTTTTACTTCTTAAGGTATTGGCCTTTAGGGTTCTGAATAGGGATTGGTTCTCAGTTCCAATTTCATAAGGGTGT
>NW_007109851.1:0-1203 GCF_000164805.1 Carlito syrichta
CTGCATACAGTGACCGAAGAACTTCCACCTTACAGAAAGGAATCACATTAATAGCCCTTGCTTCTCAAGAAGCAATTGGGTATTCTCTCCAGACTCATTCAATTTCCAGTCGAAATCTTATTCTCTGAAACATAGAGAAATCTAGTTTAATTAAATTAACACAATGAAATTAGTTAAGGATTCAGGATGTGTCTGAGTTAGTACCAGCTACATCAATTAGGTAAACTTTAGGTATTTTTTTTGTTTATGAAAACTCATGTGTGCCTGGAAATGCTAAGTGTTCCTGTGCGTAAACCTTATTCATAATTTGGTGCAATGTCTGTGTGACACAAAGTCGTTAGTTGTGAGATACACATACACACACATGTATATATGAAAATTGCATATGTGCATATAGAAACATATGTTAAGTGTCTTTCTAAAATTTTGAAGGAACCATGTCCAAACCAATTCACTTTCAAAGACACCCCATGTAATGGTTTCACTCTTGTGCTACCTCAGTTAAGTATTATGAAATTTTATCAACTTTGCATTTTCCTTCATCTGATTTACAAAAGGTAATTTTCAGACATCAATAAATACTATCTTTGTTTCCACTTTTTAAAAAGAATAAAAATATCACAAACATTGAATATTTTTTAAAATAAAAATATACTTGCATTTTTTGTTCCAGCATATAAGAAGTGTAGAAGTGCCACTTTATTCTAACAAGTTAAAATCTCAACAAAATGAAAAATGAATTCTTCTTAGATCCAGCTCTAAGTCAGATCACAGGGAAAACTAGGGTCCCTGAAATTATACACATATACAGATTTAATACTTGCCTAAGCAGAAACCCACTAGCAGAGACCTCTTCGGGAGCCCGTGCCTGGGTGGCCAGGATGGGAAAATCTGAATTTATTGCTGGAGGTTCCCTGTGGGCAACTCTGAGACTTTAAACACTCCAAGAGAACCAGCCAGAGGGGGCCCCTCACACTTTTGCACTTTTGAGCTCTGGGAACTCTTCCAGGTCTTCACAGTGAATATTGAAGAAAACCCCTCTAGCCTCTGGCAGGCAGAGGGGGGAAAAAGAAATTTTAAAATTCATCGGGGATCTTGTTCTTAAAAAGACCTGTACTGACAAGAAACAATTTTTTTTTTTTTTTACCAGGGATTGAACTTCTGGAATTTTATCAAAGCCTAACTGGCCTGAAGGCAGGGAAG
>NW_007109852.1:0-1092 GCF_000164805.1 Carlito syrichta
CCATCCATCCTGGAATGGCGTTCATTAGCCCAGTGAATACCTCGCTTGCATCATGGGCACATAGATGTAATGCGACCCCTTCTGGAGGGTGGTCCTGAATAGGGATTATGTGCGGGGCATTCCCTGCTGAAATGGACCATTTGCCCACAGGTAAAGCAGGTGCCTTGGGTTCCTCCATTAAAATTTTTGTGGGGAGGAGTACCTTGTAAAACTGCAGCTATAGCCATCCCTTGCATATAGGCAGGCCCAATATCAACACACAAGAGAATATAATCTGTTAAATCCCCTTTTTTAACCATAGGGATGAATGGCTGCTTGGCAGGCAGAATGGGCATTTTCATAGGCCAGTTGTTTTACCAAGAGTCCCTACCTCTTCATCTACCGCTATTCGACCTACAACCTGCAACAATCTAGATGCAAAATCTTGGTGACGCTTATCAGCTCCCTGATGTATTTTTGAAAGCTGCTCTGTTTTAACTCCAGCTGACAGTAATTGACGCCATGCTCCCGATGTCGCTCCACTGATCTGACCATATGCAGCTTGGGGATATAAAATCTGCGCCTCTTGGGAGGAGTATTCTCCTTGGCCCACAAGCATGTCTAGATTAATCCTATTCAGTTCATCTCCTCTATTTCTTTCAGCTTGCTCTTTGCATCTAACACAAAAATCGGTCTTCCATAACAAATATTCTCTGCCCGACAAACATGCCTTAGTAACCATATGCCAATCAGAGGGAGTCAAGGCCTCTTGTGGAATGGTTTCCAGTATAGCTAATGTAAATGGTGCTGTTGTTCCATACTGTGCCAAAAAAGTTTTAAGGTCCTTCAGGGACTTAGGAGACAAAGTCTGATATTCGCACCTTCCTTCTCTGATCATCAAACCTGTAGTTTCTACTGAATAGGCGTGAAATTCTTCTAAATCATCTCCCCACAGCAAGGCTGACTGAACAGTCTTCTGTAAAGGGGAGAGACACTTCCTAACATCGGGTGGCCGAGCTTGGATGGGAGCCAAGAAGGGGGAGGGTATGGATCCATGATCCACAAGCAAGGCTCTAGTCGGAGTCAATTGAGGGGCTGTTGAGACCCAAGGGG
>NW_007109853.1:0-1047 GCF_000164805.1 Carlito syrichta
TCCTCTTCCTGATGCCTTTACTCCTGGATTGGCCTCCTTCTCTCCCAGAAAGGTTCTAGTAGTCTGAATTCAGTGTTCCATCTAAGACTGAAAAGTCTTTTGGCTAAAGCCAAGTAGCTCATAAGCTGATTCTAAAGCATCAGAAAACAGTCTTCTTTATCCTCCTACAGCATACTCATAACTGGGACCTGTGATTGGTCAAGTTCTTCTTCCACAGCCAATGGATGCTAGAGTCCAGCATCTTAACTTTAGAAGCAAAGGCATAATGGGCAATCTACTCTTTGTTTCTGTCCCTGTCCTCTCTTCTACTCCCCTCAATGGCTGCAGACTTGATTTTATGAGAATATACCTTGTCATGTGTTCCCTTTTCTTCAATTCACTACTATCTTTCCTCTTTTTAACCAAAATTGAGCTGGGTGCTATGAGGCAACACAGTCTCACTGACTGGTTCAGTTCCTCTGAATAACAACATGAGGAAGCTAGCTTTCCACAGGAGCAAGGAGGATTTGTTAAGGCTACTAAACGTTACAAAGGACGGTTGGAGATGCGCTCCCGGTGCCAACACCAAGACAAAAGGCAAGGAATGAAATCACCATTAACAGCAAGGCATCCTGATGAAAAGAGATGCTGAAATGGTAACCCTTCACTCGATCCACATCCTCCTAGTCAAGTCATGGCCCACTGGATAGGACAGTGGGGTGTGTGACTTCTACCTTTGAGCCTCTCTCTTCCACACCGAAAGGCACATTTCATAAACTCCTTCAATGTACTGTTGGAGAGCAGGAATCCTGCTAAACTGTGTTTGTTCACTTTTGAATTCAGGTTTAAATTGTTCGCTTTTGAGTACATAATTTTCCGAAAAGTGAAAAGTGTTGGAAAAACATGGGAGGAGGAAGACAGGTCAGAAAGAAGAAGATGAAGCATATATCTACGATGTTTTGATATCCCTTAGCTTAGATTCCCCCCACCTCCACAATTGTACAGGGTAGATTGAGATAACTGCTGTTACTTGGCACAGAGTACAACAATTTTTATGGAAATTACTGC
>NW_007109854.1:0-802 GCF_000164805.1 Carlito syrichta
CTCCTGTAGATTAGGTGCCCTCTGAGGGAATATCAAGAATTTCCCAAAGCTGCCCACTCAGAATGCATAAGAATTAAAGGGAGGAGCCTCTCGGTGGCTCAATCTGTAATCTCAACATTTTGGGAGGCACAGGCGAGTGGATTACCTGCGACTTCAAGAACCACCTGGGCAACTTGGCAAGACCTCGTCTCTACAATAAATCAAAAATTAGCTGGGTATGGTAGTGGGCACCTGCAGTTCCAGCTACTTGGAAGGCTGAGGTGGAAGGATTGCCTGTGCCCAGCAGGTGGAAGGATTGCCTGTGCTTGGTGACTGGGAACGTGTCACTGCACTCCAGTCTGGATGACAGAGTGAGACTCCAACTAAAAAAAAAGAAAGAAAGGGAAAATGTATCCTCCATTAGCTCTAAGGAATGTTTTTCAGGAATTTACAGGAGCACTGGGACCTCATCAAGACCTTCTCTAGGGGTTATGAGAATATGGGCAAACATTAGCAGGTCTCTGTCGCAGGATCTCCAAGACATTCCCAGATGGTCAATGCAGAAGTCATGGCAGTCACACCTACCTGATTATGACACCCCCAAGGGAGAGGATTAAATCCAGGGCTCTTATCACTTATCTAGAGTGTAGGCCCCTCCCTGTCTGTGGGAAGTGAAGCTTTCTTAAATAAATCTTTTCTCACCATTTTGTGTCACAATTTTTTACATTTACTCGGATCTCTGGGTTGCCAACGTTCACCTCTGGCTTGCCAACTCTACCTGTGTTTTGTCTCCTTGTGCCTCTCCTTTCTCCATCCATCTACG
>NW_007109855.1:0-715 GCF_000164805.1 Carlito syrichta
GTTGTATCTTTGGCTCTTGTGCCAGCATGAGCTCCATGGAGCTCTTTCACACCATTACACAGAAGAAGGTGTGAGGTCTAGGAGCTACGCCTGATCCAGTGAAGGCTGCTCTTGAGAGCAGTGCCCAGGAAAGGAGGGACCTGGAGCCATACCAGACTGACAGTCAGTCACCCTGGTGTCATGGAGCAAGTTCCGCGGAAGGACCATGACCGGAACGGGAAGCAGGAGGCAGTTAAGGAAGGATGTAGCTTCTGATAACAAATCTCCAATGTGATACGAAATTGGAGTTTGCAGATCGCACACAAATATTACATTAGAAAAGAGAAACGGGCAAGAATCATCTCTCCAATACATCCAAAAATTAGCCGGGCGCGGTAGCACGCGCCTGTATTTAGAGCTACTTAGAAGGCTGAAGTTGAAGGATCGCCGGAGCCCAGCGGGTCGAGGCTGCGGTGGCCGGGAGCGGCCACTGCACTCCAGTGTGGGCGACAGAGTGAGACTCCAGCTCCAAACCATAACAGAAAATAGCCAGGTTCCGTGACTCAGCCTGTAATCCTGCGATTGAGGAGGCTGCGGGGAGAGGACAACCTAAGCCCGCGGGTTCGAGACCCACCTGGGCAACTTGGGGAGTCCTCCTCTCTACAATAAAACAAGAAATCAGCCGGGTGTGGACGCACATGCCTGGAATGCCAGCCCTCGGAAGGCTGAAGCGGAA
>NW_007109856.1:0-649 GCF_000164805.1 Carlito syrichta
CGCCGAAATAAAAACACAGACCCTTATTTTATTGAAACGTGCTTAGATAAAATATCCTGTTGCTGATTGTTAGTTAACTTATTTTTGAAATGTATCCCAGTTGACTGACTGGATATGTTTCATTGACGACAGCAACTGTATACTGCTACTTCAAATGCGTTCTCCAGATGTGTGTCTTTTTCCCTGCGGAGGTATGTGGAGCTTTCTGGCATGTTTTCTTTCTGACCACGTTGGCGTGTTTCCCTGTGTTAACGTTACGTGGGAGTTGTTGCGGGGTGTCAGACACCTACTCTGCACAATGAATGGTACCTGCTGTCAATCTCTCTCTTGTGGGGGCGGGGCTCCGGGTCCCTCGCCATTGCGGGGCTGCAGCGCCCTGGCGTGAGGACGGCGCGTCGCGTCCCGGCCGCGTGACCTGCTGGGTTGACGCGATCCTTCCGCAGAATCCTGCCTGCGAGCACCGAGGCGCAACGCGGTTCCGCCTCCCGGGCCGCGGCCTCCCACGGAGTGCTTCGGACTCCCGCGCTGCGGGACCCCAGAGTGTGGCTCGCGGCGACTGGGACGACCGCGGAGCTGGGCCCCCCGCTGGCCGCGGAGCTGGGCCCCCCGCTGGCGGCGGAGCTGGGCCCCCCGCAGGCGGCGGACCTGG
>NW_007109857.1:0-792 GCF_000164805.1 Carlito syrichta
CTTTATGACTAAAACAGGCTTTATGGTGTACATATGTGGGCATTCGTGTGTGTACATGTATGCTAACTTTTGCCAAGAGGCAGAGCTTACCTATTCTGGAGAGCACATCCTTGGTCTCCCCAGGTAATAGCAGTTGTGACTTCTCTCCACTCTGATTAGCATATTCCTGCAACTTACAGTAAGTTCTCCACATACAAACCTTCAAGTTGTGAACTTTCAAAGATGTGAATGTGTGCTTGGATGTCCAGTCTTGTAAGTTAGTCCATGTGTCTGATATACATTGTTATGTGCATGCAAAGTACTGTAAGATTAAAAAAATTTTCTTTATTTTTTTATTTTTTGTTTTTTATGCATTATTTTTGTGAAAAGTATTATAAACCTATGATAGTATATTACTATGTAGTCAATTGTGTTAGTTGGGTACCTATATTAACTTTATTGGATTTATGAACAAATTGGACTTGCAAATATGCTCTCAGAATGGAACTCGTTCATATGTAGGGGACTTAACTATTAATATCATAGACTCTGATTGGCCCCTTGCTGTGTTGTGTACTGCCTGAACAAGAGATAGTGTCTTACCATGAGTAGGGTGCCACGAAGCTCCTCCTTCCCCTTCTTATTAGAATGTGTGCCAGATTCCTCTGTGCATCAGAGGAAGCTGCTGAAATAAAGTTTTGGGGCACTGCGGATCCAGGGTGATCCTCTGCGTAAGACACTACCAATTCTACTGGTTTAATAGGTAAGAAGTAATGTATTTTGGGTAAAAAGTTCTCTTTGTGAAAAAAAAAA
>NW_007109858.1:0-359 GCF_000164805.1 Carlito syrichta
AGGCGAGGCTGCGGTGGACGGAAGTGGCCACAGCACTCCAGCCTGGGCAACTGAGTGAGACTCCAAATCAATTAAAAAAAAAAAATCACACGATTCCAGAAACACACACACACACGAAACCAAGCGTCAGAGGGAAAAGTCTTCTTCGTTCAGTTTTGACACTGTGGACTTTTCCCATAGGGAAACATTCGAGAAAACAAAAGTCGGTGATTCTGAGGGATTGTTCTTTTCAATGAAAGCTGGCTGGAGGGTGATTTCCCACTCCAAAGCTCTCCGCCCACTCTTTTTGGGCGTGGCTTTCCAAGGCACTCCGTCTCTCTCTCTCTCTCTCTCTCTCTCTCTCACTCTCTCTCTCTCTC
>NW_007109859.1:0-813 GCF_000164805.1 Carlito syrichta
TCAAGAACTGGAAGATTCATATTGTAATTTTTAAAAGGTCTTAGATAATCTATGTTTTTAAGTACCAATAAACTTTCACATTATTGATAGGATAAATTTAGCAAGTAAACCTCTGACCTTGTTTACAGTTCTTCAGGGATTACGTAAATAGCTAATTATTAGATGGTATCTCTGTATGTTGTGAATTGTGAGTGTTAAGCATTTGATCTTTAATTTGTTGTTGACTTATAATTTATTTCCCAGCTTTAAGATGACAGACCATTGGCTAAAGAAACCAGAGACATAATTCAAGAAATTTTAAAAATATTTTACTCTCTTTTAAAACTTTTATTTTATTGTCTTTTGTAAGGATGAAAAAGTAATAATTGAAAAATTAACATTAAATACAAAAAGTGGAATATATGTGACAAGTTTATTCTTTTTGATTTTCCATTATCAATAAACATCAACTAACATTTACTCGACCTATAACATTTATTTTCCTGATATAATTTATAAAATATGATGTATCTTTTACTTTATTACTCAGTTGAGTTAAAAGTACTTACTTAAAAATAATAGTGTCAAGAAAGCCCTACAGTGAGTCCTTGTATCGGGGAGCTCCACATCTGTGGATTCAACAAAATGCAGATCAAAAATATTTGGAAAAAAAATAACCCAAATAAAAATACAACATATCAACCATGTACATAGCATTTGCATTATATTAGGTATTATACGTAATCTAGACATGATGTACAGCACCCAGGAGGATGCGTGTAGGTTCTCTGCAAATACTACTCAATTTTTATATGAGGGGCTTGAGCATCTCTG
>NW_007109860.1:0-707 GCF_000164805.1 Carlito syrichta
CGAGCCAGGACTTCCAATACTATGTTGAACAGGAGGAGTGAGAGTGGGCATTGTTGTCTTGTTCCAGTTTTCAGGGCAAATGGTTCCAATTTTTGTCCATTTAGGAGTATGCTGGCTGTGGGTTTCTCGTTGATGGCTTTTACTATTTTGAGGTATGTTCCCCATATGCCTAGATGTTCAAGGGTTTTTATCAAGAAGGGGTGCTGGATTTTAACAAAAGTTTTTTCTGCATCTAATGATATAATCATGTGGTTTTTGTTTTGACACCTGTTGATGTATTTAATTACATTTATGGTTTTACGTATGTTGAACCAGCCTTGCATCCCAGGAATGAAGCCCACTTGGTCATGATGGATGATTTTTGAAATGTATTGCTGAATCCGGTTTGCTAGGATCTTGCTGAGAATTTTAGCATCTATGTTCATCAAAGATATTGGCCTGTAGTTCTCTTTCTTTGTTGGATCTTTATCTGGCTTGGGTATCAATGTGATGTTGGCTTCGTAAAATGATTTGGGGAGAGTTCCATCTTTTTCAATCGCCTGGAATACCTTCAGTAGGATTGGTATCAGCTCCTCCTTAAATGTCTTGTAGAATTCTGCTGGAAGCCATCTGGACCAGGGCTTTTTTTTGTAGTAGTTTTCTTATTATGTAGTCAATTTCCTTGATTGTTATTGGTCTATTTAGGTCTCATTTCTTCTTGTTCCACC
>NW_007109861.1:0-794 GCF_000164805.1 Carlito syrichta
ATTACTTTTTTTTTTTTGAGTTGAAGTCTCACTCTGTCACACAGACTGGAGTGCAGTGGCCGCTCCCGGTCACCACATCCTCGACCTGCTGGGCTCTGCAGATCCTTCCACCTCAGTCTTCCAAGTAGCTGGAACTACAGGCACGCACTACCACACCTGGCTAATTTTTTTGATTTATTGTAGAGATGAGGTCTCGCCAAGTTGTCCAGGTGGGTCTCGAAACTGTGGGCTCAGGCAATCCACTCCCCTGGACCTCCCAAAGCATGGAATTACAGACTGAGCCACCAAGCCTAGCCGAATTACTTTTTAAATACATTGTTTTGTTTGGGGTTTTTCATTTGTTTTTACTATGTATGCTTAAAACCCTATAATATCCCATTCTGCAAGGACCAGCAGTTTGAAACATTTGAAATAATGCTGTTGTGATAATACGTGCCATTAAAATGCTGTTGGCAGCCATGGTACAGATACTATATATTTTGAGGTACATAACAACTGATAGCAGCAGCATCAGTCCTGTCGGGAAGAATATCCTAATAAACAAAATTTAAATGTCTCCTTTTAGAAGATGCTTTTACTCTCTGTATTGGCAAATTACTCTGGCACAAAGCCCACATTAGACAGGAGTTTATATCCTTAGATTTTTACTCCCTCTTCTTTTGGTTGTTGCACATTTTCAGTGCTTTCTAAATGGCATAAATATAGTCAGGGTTATTGACAGGTGGCAAAGAGAAAATTAACTTCCAGTTTTCCCCCATTTTGTTTCCTGACTCCTCACACTGACATCTGGCTTA
>NW_007109862.1:0-829 GCF_000164805.1 Carlito syrichta
AGTGACCATTAATGTATGGAAGGTAAGTGGCTTAGTTATCGCCTGAGCATTAGGTTGCAGCCAACCAAACTAACAACGGACACTTTTTTGGGAACACCCTAAGAACTTAGTTCACACTGACTAGAATGCAAAGGGTAACCAGCGGTCCTGACTTGCTGGGATGGAGGAGTTTGAGGGCTCAACTTTCAGTACCAAAATCTGAAAAATCCCCAACAAGCCAGAGTCTCCTGGTGCCCCTCATGACTGCTTTATCTCAGATGTCCATGTGATCTAGTGTAATGGGAGATGGAATGGGGCCTGGTTGTCCTACACCATAGCTGTTCACCTCACAGTCCATGATGGTCTGCACAGACATTGTCAATACAGTCCATGCCAGAAAGCAGTCCCAGGGAGGGATCAACCTTCCCACAAAGCCAAGTGCTGGCAGAGAGCTGGTAGACACACCCCTGGCTATCAGCACTCTACAGATAAATGAGCAGGACGCTATTGCTGGAACTCCATTTCCTACAGTGGCCTTGCCCCTCCCTAAGAAGGCATCCTGAAGTTCTCCAACTGGCAGAAGAGGGGCCCACCTGCCAGACAGACCAGCATTGCTTGGGAGAGTTGTGTCTATAACTTTTCTTCTCCACAGTGCTCCATGTTACAAGAGATGGGTCCCAGGAGACCGCACCTTTGGTACAAGGGGAGGCTGGACCACATGCCACATGGTATCAGGATGCATGAAGATGCTGCCTCCTGGGATGAGTCCAGTCCAGTCCACCCCACAGGCCCCAGAGAAAGGGCACACCCACCCTTAGGAGAGTAAGGGTGGGATAACCCTGTTAAAGGC
>NW_007109863.1:0-705 GCF_000164805.1 Carlito syrichta
AATCTCATCTCTCCATTGTGGCCTCTTCCTTCCTGGCCAGAACCCTTCCCATCACCCTCAGTGCTGCCACAACCACGTGACTTCTCCAGGCAAAAGCTTGTCCAGTTTTCCTGGTGTCCAATGCTCACCAAGCTGGGTGTTCAGGCTCCTCAGCGAGCCCAGAGTCAGTCAAGCGTGTACCCATCCCACAGGTTTGAGTCTCAGGTCTGTGGGTTCCTCCCCTGTGTCCTCCCTCTTTTTTTATCCCCTGTGGGCTGGAAGCTGCTACCTTTATTTGCCTCTGCAATACCTTCCTGTTCTCTTTTTGCCTTTTCAGTGAACTAGCTGAAAATTCATCATAACATGTTAGTTTGCTCAGGTTGTTGCATCAAAATGCCACAGACTTAGAGGTTTAAGGAACAGAGGTGTCTTGTCTGGCAGTTCTGGTGGCAGGAAGTCCAAATCAAGGTGGCAGCAGGGTTACTTACCCCGAGGACTTTGAGGGAGAATCTGGTTCATACCTTTCCCCAGCTGCTGAGGGTTTGCCAGCAATTTAGATATTCTCTGACTTGTAAATGCATCACCCCCATCTCTGTATTCATCTACACCTGATACTTCCTTGTTTGCTGTATGTGCCCAGATTTCCTCTTCTCATAAGAACATTAGTCATATTGTGTTAGAGAACCACATTGCTCCAATATGATCTCATCTTAACTAATTATATCC
>NW_007109864.1:0-1333 GCF_000164805.1 Carlito syrichta
TCCTTAGTGGACCCATATCAATAAATTCAGGCTTACCCAAGTTGAAGTTCCTTCCATCATTATCCCACAACCTTAATATCAATTCCCAGACATGTTCCTCAGCTTTCTGCTTATATAATTTAGAAACTCAGGGAGTTCTTTTGTAGTGTAGTATGTATCCCTCTGGGTAACACTTTGAATATCTCCTTTAGGAGCCTGCTGGAACTTGTCTCTTTGTGCATCTGGAAACAGGGTTATAGTGGTGGTGGATCCCGTGGATAATTAGCAGTGCTTTGCATGATAACTGCTTCAGGGGAGGCTATGACTGTTTCTTTGGGCAACACAGGGTTAAT
Source organism: Carlito syrichta (assembly GCF_000164805.1). Lineage (NCBI taxonomy): Eukaryota > Metazoa > Chordata > Mammalia > Primates > Tarsiidae > Carlito > Carlito syrichta. The sequence continues at coordinate 333 of NW_007109864.1, forward strand.
CCCCTCAGATGGAGATAAAAGGGGGATACCACTGTAGTGGGTGCCTGCCATTGGGGGTAAGTAGTCACTGCCATTAGGGGTAGGAAGTCCACCTTCTGGGGTAGAAGAGACCACTTTTATTTGGGATGGAGAGGCTACTACCACTGGGTAGAGAGGCCTCTTCCAATGGCAAAGAAGACTCATGAGAAATTAGGGGTTTAACATCCTCAGCTTCATCAGTGTCTTCTCATACATCCCCATTCCACTTGTGCAATTTCATTTTTTTCCAATCATGCAAGTCTGGGAGTTCAACTTTTATTGTAATGAGGCCAATTGCAGGATTAGGTCAAGATTCTGATTATCAACAATTTCAGTCCTTGATCTGGGAATTTGATTCCTCTGCTAAACCTTTCTCTCACCATTTTGACCAGTGACATTAGAAGCAACCAACCTATATCACTGCATTCCTTCGTTTTCCAAAAATACTTGAAAATATTATACTAAAAATCACTTAGCTCTTTGCTTTTCATAAGTGGATTGGTTAGGAATAGCTAATGTAACCATTTTATATATCTCTAAAAACAGTTTACTCCATAAATTATCAGTGCTCTTTTTGCATTTTTAAATATAATCTGATGAGAAAACTCTTTCCAGAAACTCCATGTCCAATTCAGAAAAAAACTCATCCTTAAAATTCTGTTCTAGTCAGGCTCAGTGGCTCAGCTTGTAATGCCATGCTTTGGGAGGCTGAGATGTTCGGTCTGTAATCCCGTCTTTGGGAGCCTGAGCCCGCGGGCTCGAGGCCTGTCTGGGCAACTTGGCGATACCTCATCTCTACAATTAAGCAAAAAATTAGCCGGACGTGGTAGCACACGCCTGTAGTTCCAGCTAGTTGGAAGGCTGAGGCAGAAGATCATTGCAGCCCAGCAGTGGAGGCTGTGGTGGCTGGGAGTGTGCCACTGCACTCCAGTCTGGGTGACAGAGTGAGACTTCAACTCAAAAAGAAATTCTGTTCTAGAGTC
>NW_007109865.1:0-909 GCF_000164805.1 Carlito syrichta
GTCAGCCCGAGTCAGGCTAGCCAATCCTCCACAATTAAGCTGATCACCAAAGGAACTACCCAATTAAATGGTAAAACACTGGAAAGCCCCCCAAACTCTTCCTCTCTTTGTGTAAAAGCATAAAAGCCACCTGCTTAAAGAAATCAGTACCTCTGTATGTACTCCGCTGTGTCGGTTGTCGACAGAGGTCCAGGCTCGAGCTTGTAAATAAAGACCCTCTTGAACTTTCATCGGAATTGGCTCTTGGTGGTCTCTCGGATTGAACAATCAACCACTACACGGCTAGGGTGTTTGGTGAGCCGGGAGTTGTTGGGTGCACGGGGCTGCCTGGCCATGCGTTGGAGGAGGTTCTGCCAGCAGACAGACTTGGCGAGCAGGCACAAAGGCTAGAGCCCAGAGTTGGCATTGCCCAGAGGAGATGTGATCTGGGTGGGCAGGCTGCCCACTGACCTGTAGCTGAAGTCACAGACGCTGGCTCCTGGGTCAGGTCTGCCCCACCCCTGGCGCAGCATGTGCCTGCTGGTGCAGAAGTTGCTACTGTCGCTGGCTGCACATTGGCGTCCAGCTGGTGCAGCAGGTGCTGGAGTGCCGGGCAGTGTTGGTGGGCCCTTGGAGCCCCCGGTGAGCCATGTGATCCAAGTAGGAGGATCTGGTGATGATGCGAGCCAACTGCATGGAGTACTGTTAAGGCGAAGCCATGCTGGACGCCCACTCCGAGGAGAACTGCAGTGAGGAGATGCGCATCATTCTGTGCGTGCTGGCCACATGCTAGGCCTGGTCCAAGTCTGGCTGCGAAAAGCTGAGGCTGGACGAGGTGGGTGTGATGGACGAGGTGCTGGACCCACCATAAAAAGCCTTCATCCTGGAGGTTATTGCCAAGCATGGCTAGTTGGCCCGTGTGCTCTGCAA
>NW_007109866.1:0-683 GCF_000164805.1 Carlito syrichta
CTACTGAGATTTCATGAAGGGAATAGCTGGGAAGAAAGTAGGTGATGCTGTGAGATAAGGTGTGAGGAACACAGGAAGCAATCAAGTCAAAACCTTTACAGCAGGGTGGCATATGGAGCATGGACTTTGGAACTGAAAATTTCTGGGTTTCTCTCTCTGCTCTCCTGTTTACTGTAGTGGTATAACCCACTTCAGCAAGTTCTCTTCTTCAGCATATTCATGGGTTCTCATTAATCAAGGTGACCCATAAGGTTGTGAGAATGTACTGAGTCCAAATATAGAAAGTCCTTGCCACATAAGATGGGCTTCGTGTGTGTTCACTCTTAGCTGTGTTGCTGTGTGGAGGCAAGAGCAGAGAGAGAGCTGGCATTGAAAATGTGGGCATCTGCTCAAAAGTCACAGAAGCCTTCCCTGACCACCCATATTAAAATCTTAACTTCTCCCCTCCTTGATTTTTTTTCTATGTGGCAAATCATTATGTATTCACTCTGTGATTTACTTACTTGTGTATTAGCTATTTCTCTCTACCCATATGCTTTCCATAAGGATAAGGACTATTTACTGTGTGTTGTGTTCACTGGTAGACTCTTGATGTCTGTAATGAATGAAAAATTGGAACCAAGCTGACCCCCTATGGACCTAGAAGTGGCCTGCTCAGCTCGACTGGGGCTAAAAGGAACAGG
>NW_007109867.1:0-765 GCF_000164805.1 Carlito syrichta
CAGGCAGATTCCTGGAGTCTGGAGCTGCCAACTGGTCAGTGATGCCATGGAGTGTTGGGAGCCAACATCTATAGCTACATGGCTGAGGCCTGTGGGGGCCCATCTGGAGGATCGCCTCTGACGTGGGATATCAGTTATGCCTATGATATTGGCGTGTGATTGGTGACCAGTGTGCATACATGGCAGTAAAACTTATAAGTAAATCTCAATACACCTGATGGAAAGTGCATAGCAGAATTATTTCTCTCTGTCTTTCTAAGTTTTACTTCTTTCTAGATATTTTTTAACTTCTATTTCCTGGTAGACTGGGTAGTCAGCTCTTGTTCCCGAAAGCTGTTTCCCCTAGGGCTAAGATTAGAAGCTAAATTACCATGATAGTTTTGTTGCCCTGCCCCTAGCCAGGTAGAACGTTTTCTTTTGTTTCGTTAATTACCGAAACTCTGTCTGCTTCAGCCCATGGCCGCCATCTTGGCAAACTTGCATTTCCTTGTTCAAGAGTGTGACAGCTACTATTTGATTTTTAGAGTAGACTTGTTAGGATAAAATATATACATATACACTCATAGCTGCGTAAATCTATGCTTGCTGTTTTGTTTCCTTTTGCTACATTATTCAAGTGTAATAGTTATTATACGATTTATAAAAGAATTAACGATAAGGTATTAGCTTAATAGGATATAGCATAGTATTAAAGTTCAATAACTAGATCATATAAAAATTAAAGTTTAGACATATGAAACATATGAATTATAGTAAAGTTTTGTA
>NW_007109868.1:0-1321 GCF_000164805.1 Carlito syrichta
TTCCCCAAGACTGTGATTCCTCCCCTACAATTGCACTTTAATGCATGTGCTACTAAAACTCCCTGAGGCATATCCCCTTAAAATAGAGTGAAATCCTATTGTAGAAGAGATACTTTTCACAGTTAATGCTGAAGAATAACAGTGCTAGACTGACTTTCATGATGTTAGATAAAATACAAGAAAGCAAGGAGAAAGTATTTTAATTCCTACATAGCAAAGAGTTTGGAGCGTGTCAACTGAAATCTGATTCAGAAAGCACAACTTGCTGGGCACGGTGACTCAAACCTTAATGTCAGCACATGGGGAGGCTGAGGTGAGAAGATTGCCTAAGCCCAGGTTTTTGAGACCAGCCTGGGCAACTTGGTGAAACCACATCTTTACAATAAATAAAAAAAATTAGTTGGGTGTGGTTGTGCACACCTGTATTTCCAGCTACTTGGAAGGCTAAGGGAGAAGAATCACCTGAGTCTAGCAGGTCAAGGCTGCTGTGGCTGTGAGCATGCCACTGCACCTTAGCTGGGGCAACAGTGTGAGACTCCAACTCAAAAAATAAATAAAGAAAAAAAAAAGAAAGAAAAGAAATAAAGTTAACTTCCTTGGTCACAGGTGTGCCATCTGTCCAGTCACTGTTACAAGTCTGATAGGAGGGTCAGAGCCACAGTGGGGTTCATATGGGACCACAACCCCACCTGCCCTCACAGAGCCCCCTGTGGTGTGCCCAACACGGTCCAGCTATTCTGGCTGGCTTTCTAACATACATGAGCTCAGAATTGGTAGCTATTTCCAAGATCCAGCATGCAGAGACCAAGCTCTCCTGTGAACCCCAGCCTGTTTAGCTGGGAATGTACCACCTTAAGAGAAAGCAAACAGAGATATCACACTCCTTTTTCATGCATGTTCCTGATTGATCATCAGCCAGTCTAGAAAGAAGCCACCACTGTGTTTATGGGAGTATTAAGGAAAAATGGCATTATTCTTACCAGTAGAAGAACCTAATACATATCTTTCCATTCAAGTAGTATTCAGGCCATCTGGTCCAGGAAGTCATTTGAAAGGACCCAGAGCATCCCACCAGGACAGAGGCCATTACTCCAACAGGTTTGATATTTTAAGCACTTCTGAACCCCAAAATTCAAAAGGGTAGACTGAAAACTAGGAAGCAAATGTTGAATAGTAGACAGGAGAAAAACTGCTGGGGTGTGGGGAGGGGACACAACATCAATAAGGGTACCTGATCTCAAACCATGCAAAGTGTGGACCAAAGGAAGACCCAAACTCTCCCTGCACAATGTCCATTTGTATACTAATCCTGAATTGTACC
>NW_007109869.1:0-945 GCF_000164805.1 Carlito syrichta
TCTTGCATTCCAGGAATGAAGCCTACTTGGTCATGATGGATGATTTTTGAGGTGTATTGCTAAATCCGGTTTGCTAGGATCTTGTTGAGAATTTTAGCATCTATGTTCATCAAAGATATTGGCCTGTAGTTCTCTTTCTTTGTTGGATCTTTACCTGGCTTGGGTATCAACGTGATGTTGGCTTCGTAAAATGATCTGGGGAGCTTTCCATCTTTTTCAATCACCTGGAATACCTTCAGTAGGATTGGTATCAGCTCCTCCTAAATATCTTGTAGAATTCTGCTGGAAAGTCATCTAGGCCAGGGCTATTTTTTGTAGGAAGATTTCTTATTACATAGTCGATTTCCTTGATTGTTATTGGTCTATTTAGAGTCTCAATTTCTTCTTGTTCCAACTTAGGTAGGTTATGTGATGTCAGAAAGTCCTCCATTTCCTTAAGGCTTTCAAGTTTGTTTCCATACAAGTGTACGTAGTAGGCTCTAATGATTTTTTGTATTTCTTCAGGGTCAGATGTGACTTCATCTTTTGTGTTTCAGGTTGTGCTTATTTGGTTTTTTTCTCATTTTTTTCTTGGTCAGTCTAGCTAGGGGACCATCAATCTTGTTTATCCTTTCAAAGAACCAGCTTTTTGTTTCATTGATTTTTTGTATTATCTTTTTGCTTTCTATGTCCTGGATTTGGGCTTTTATTTTGGTGATCTGGATTCTTCTGAAATTAGGGTTTTTGTGGTCTTGTTTTTCCAGCTTCTTTAGGTGGTTTGTTAGGCTGTTAATTTGTGTTCCTTCCATTTTCCTCATGTGTGTTTGTAGGGATATAAATTCCCCTCTTATTACAGCTTTTAAGGTGTCCCAGAGATTTTGGTAAGATGTTTCTTCATTTTCATTTGTTTCCAGGTATCTTTTGATCTCTGTTTTGATTTCATCATTGACCCAGGAGTTGTTAGCA
>NW_007109869.1:1072-2779 GCF_000164805.1 Carlito syrichta
CTGTTTCCCATCCTCTTACTTTGAGTCTGTGTATGTCCTTTCTAGTGAGATGTGTCTCTTGAAGGCAGTATATTGTTGCCTGGTGGTATTTTATCCATTTAGTCATTCTATGTCTTTTCTGTGGTGCGTTTAGTCCATTCACATTCAGGCTAATTATTGAAATGTGAGAGTTCATCCCTATCATGGAGTTCTTATTGAGTTGTTGTTCTTCCACTTGGTTTTTTTCTTTTTTTTTTTTTTTTTTTTTTTTTGTCTTTCTTTTGGTTTTGGGGTTGATTCATGTATATTTTATTCTTTTCCCTGTACTCTTGTGAAGTTGTTCTTTTTTCCTTTTCTTCTGTGTTTAGTACTTTCTTAAGTGTTTCATGTAGAGATGATTTGGTGGCAGCATAAGTTCTTAGGGATTGGATATCTGGGAAAGAATAAATTCTCCCTCACTGATGAAGCTTAGCTTGACCGGGTAGGCTATTCTTGGTTGAAATTGTTTATCTTTTAGGACTTTGAAGATAGGGCTCCAAGCTCTCCTAGCCTACAGGGTTTCTATAGATAAATCTGCTGCTATTCTGATTGGTCTTCCATGGTAGGTGATCTGGCCTTTTTCTCTTGCTGTCTTTAGGATTTTTTCTTTTGTGCCTACTTTGTTTAGGTGAATTATTATGTGTCTAGGAGTTGGTCTTCTCATTTGTTGTCTTGCAGGGGTTCTCTGAATCTCTTGTGTTTGAATTTTTGCATCACTGATTAGATAAGGGAAGTTGTCTTGAATGATCTCATGGAACGTTTGTCCCAATGTGGTCTCTGTTTCTCTTTCTGCCTCAGGGAGTCCGATTACTCTTAGGTTAGGTCTCTTGAAGTAGTCACTCATTTCTTGAAGGTTTTGTTCTGTCTTTTTGAGTTTATTTTCTGTGTTTTTAAGAGTTTGGGTTATTTCTATATTTTGTTCCTCAAGCTCTGAGATTCTTTCTTCTGCTTGGGTAATTCTGCTTTCCATGCTTATCAGTTTGTTATTTATTTCCTTCACAGTATTCTTTATTACTGTTATCTCAGATATCAGCTCCTTCCTAGTTTCTTCTTGTGCCTCCTCAATTCTTTTTAATCTCTCCATTATTATCTTGATATCTACGTTTGTAGTTTGAGACCCTTCATTCAGGGGACTTTTCATTGTTTGCATTCCAAAGTCAGTTTTCTCAGTGTCTGCCCTCCCAGGCGTCTGGGAGAGACCCATACTCTTCTTTTGGTTTTTCTTCATTTCTGTAGATTTTTCTCCCTCTCCCCCTTTCCCTCCCCTTCTTCAATTCTGTTTTTGGGGAAGGTGGGGTTGCTTTTATTTCTCTTCTGCAATGACCTGTTCTTCCTTATGAGGGTCTTCTGGCTTTGTTCACTTTTCCCTCTGCTTTACAATCTGTCTATTCAGCAGTATGCAGTCTTGGTCCGTTCGGAGCATCTCACCAGTTCACCTATGCCATCGCCATCTTGCCCCATCTCCCGTGACTAGTTTTCTAGTGTGAAGATTGCCCAATGACTTGTCCTATTCCATGGTACATGCCTCAGTGATTGGCTCTCCTCTGTTATTGGTGCCACAGTGAGTACCCCTCCACTGTGTTGTTTGTCCCAATAACTACCCCTCCTATGTGAAGGGTGTCCCAGTGATGGGATTTTCTCTATTATGGATGTCCCAGTGACTGAATCACCTCTGTAAAAAATACAGCA
>NW_007109869.1:2880-89447 GCF_000164805.1 Carlito syrichta
GGTGAGAAAGAGACACAGGGCCAGGAAGAAGTGAAGAAAGACATGTAAGAAAGATTCCCTAAAGAGTACTGATAGCTACACAGAGACAGGCCAATAAAATCGAGAGACAGTGTAAGTCAGAAGGTAAACAACAAACGTGATCTAACCCAACAGTTATAATGATAAAATCATAAGTCAACATAAGTGATCAGACTAAAGTCACTTCTCTGATCTCCAATTTCCGCCTCTCCCTTTTGTTTTTCGTTGCAGCGTAGGGGCGGGTCTTTGTCTCCTGTTTCATGCCATTGCCTTAGAAACTGAGGTAAAAGTTTGTTGATAGGTGGGCGGGGCAATGGAAGTCTCTGCCTGGAGAATGGCAAGGTAGTTTAAACAGATCTGTTTTTCTCCGCTTGTCTGGGTCCCCCGGCATGGGGTCTCGTGCTGAGTGCCTCAGCCAGGGTGGGCCCAGAGTTCCAGAGCTCCAAAGCTCCAAAGGGCAGGCGGTGGGCAGTGAGAGTGGCCCTGGACCTCCCTCAGGGTACTTCAGCCAGTAATGGGACCGGTGTCTCTGAGGGGCGGGCACCCAGAGCCTCCCTGTGTGACCGGCGGCCTGGTGCCGGGTGCCGGGCTGGAGACAGTGCAGCCGGGGAGGGAGCTGGAGGGGGTTCAGACCCAAGACTCCCACGCACGCAGTGGAACAGCAGCAGCAGGGGGCCACAATATCTGGGCTTAGGAACAGAGGTAAAGTTTGTTGATAGGTGGGTGGGGCAATGGAAGTCTCTGCCTGGAGAGTGGCGAGGCAGTTTAAGCAGATCTGTTTTTCTCCGATTGTCTGGGTCCCTCAGCTTGGGGTCTCACGCTGAGTGCCTCAGCCAGGGTGGGCCCAGAGTTCCAGAGCTCCAAAGCTCCAAAGGGCAGGCGGTGGGTGGCGAGAGTGACCCTGGACCTCCTGCAGGGTACTTCAGCCAGGAATGGGACCGGTGTCTCTGAGGGGCGGGCACCCAGAGCCTCCCTGTGTGACCAGCAGCTTGGTACCAGGTGCCGGGCTGGAGACAATGCAGCTGGGGAGGGAGCTGGAGGGGGTTGGGACCCAAGACTCCCATGCACACATGCAGTGGAACAGCAGCAGCAGGGGGCTGCAATATCTGGGCTTAGGAAATGAGGTAGAGTTTGTTGATAGGTGGGCGGGGCAATGGAAGTCTCTGTCTGGAGAATGGTTAGGCAGTTTAAGCAGATCAGTTTTTCTCCACTTGTCTGGGTCCCCCGGCTTGGGGTCTCATGCTGAGTGCCTCAACCAGGGTGGGCCCGGAGTTCCAGAGCTCCAAAGCTCCAAAGGGCAAGCAGTAAGTGGTGAGAGTGGCCCTGGGCCCCCCACAGGGTACTTCAGCCAGGAATGAGACCAGTGTCTCTGAGGGGCGGGCGCCCAGAGCCTCCCTGTGTGACTGGCGGCTTGGTGCTGGGTGCTGGGCTGGAGACAATGCAGCCGGGGAGGGAGCTAGAGGGGGCTGGGACCCAAGACTCCCACGCACACAGTGAAACAGCAGCAGTAGGGGGCTGCAATATCTGGCCCTGCGTGGGACCAAAGTTCCCGGGCCTGGCACCAGCACAGCTGGTGGTGGGCTGGGGGATGGGGGAAGAGAAGTAATAGCCTTTTTGGGAACTCACGTTCAGAGAATCTCACCAGTTCACCTATGCCGTCGCCATCTTGTTCCTCTATTTGTATTTTTTTAATTAAATTTATATCCCACTGTCATTTATCATCATATTCTATTGTGCAAGTTTTCTGGAAGATAGAATGTGAACAATATGAACAAGTTGAATGTCCCCAAATCTTTATGATTATCAAATTGGCCATTGCTTTAATATTCCCTATTACTCTGTCTGTACCATGTTCTTACTTTACCTTTTGATCATGATTTTAGCCACTCTCAGCTTTCCACAGTATCATGATAAAGAGCTATCTTTTCATTCTAAACAATGAATTTAGTCTAGTTCTCTAACAGTTCTGAGATCTCACAACCTAAGTTAATTCAAGACAATAAGCCCTTTGATGGGTTTCAGATAGTGAGAAAGCAGTATCTGGGGCATAGCGGTGCTTCATGAGTAAATGGGGATTTGGGTAGCAAGCCAAGTAGGGCTGTGGGTCTGCTGTGTGAGAAGCGGTCATCCTGATGAGAAAACCATGAGACAGGCCAGAATAGACTAGCAAAGGGGAAATAAATGGACTATTGAACCTGTCTTAGGAATTTAAATCTGACAGAGCCACTGATAGGAAAGAAGAGACTTTAGGGGAGAGTAAATATAGTTAAGGTCAAGAACCATGGAAGGCTTGGAAAGCAATTCATGGGATGCTGAAGATCAGAGAAGTGACCTGGCCACATGTCACAGTGATCCAAGGAAGAAATGTGTGTGCCCGGGACAGGTGTGGTGGGAGTGGCAAACACAAGATAAGGATTATGAACCTAGTAGCTGCACCTGTCTGCTGAGATCATGCCATGAAACGTCTATAAATGACCAAAACAGTGCCTGGCACACAATCAAAGCTCAATAAAGTTTGCTTTCCTGACATAACAGGGCAATAAGGATACTGAATGGGGATTTCATCCCAATTCTGCCATTAAGTAGTGATATGGCCTCATGGTAAAACTGCTCAGCTTCCACCTCTGTAAAAATGAAAAGGTTAGGGCAAATTTTTGTTTTAGTCTACTCTAAATTCTAGTATTTTACAGTCTCATAGTCAAATTACTTAAAGCTAGTATATGTCTTATGCTGAAATATCAACTGGGTTTTTTTGTTGTTGTTTTTCTTCTTTTAAAGGAAAATAGAGTATATTGATCATTCTAACAATAAAAATAAATTTTAAAAACTAAGGCATCACACTAAAGAATGCTTTTTCAAGATAAATATATTTATTATTTATTTATTTATGCAGCAAGCATTCATTAAATACCTGCCACTTTGGTAGGCACTGGGAAAGAAAAGACAAACAGGATGTGGTCCCTGTCTTCAAGAGACTTATAATAATCTAGGCAGCCCAAGACACATGACAACAAAGATGCTTGAACTAGGACTTAAAAAGAAGTAACTTATTGCCAAGCAGAAAGGATGGGAGAGAATTTCAGGTAAAAATGGGCACAGCAAGGCAAAACAGAGTTGGTAGACATCCTGTGTATTCTGAGCACTGAGCATGACATGGGACAGATAGAGAGAGGACTGTGGGTGTAGGACTTTGTAAGCAGTGAGGCTGAAGCTGCAGGCAGGGCAAGGTCGTGGAGCATTTTGTGTGATAAGGAGTTTGGACATCATTCTACAGCAAATGGAATATCAATATGGAAGAAAGGAGAAGTGATAAGCTCAAATTTATGACTTAAAAAGATTTTTCTAGCAGCAATAGAGAGAACAGATTAGAGAAGACAAGAATAGAAAAAAGGAGGGAATAGAGGTCATTTATTGTACTGCAGGTAGGAAGTTATGAAGTTCTTGTGTTCTGAATCAAATAATAAGAGCAGGTTAGAGAAAAGCAATTAGTACTGGAGACATCAAGGAGGAAAACCTACAGGACTGATAGAATGTGGAGGGAGGTTGAGAGGACACTTTTGGGATGAGCCTCAGGTTTCTGGGTTGGAGAACAGTGTGGTTAATAGCACCATTTATAGATGTAGGGACTGTTGATGATGGAGCAAGTTGTAGAGAAAATAATTGCATTCATTGTTGATTGTGAGTTTGTGGGCCCAGTAAAACAGTTAGTGTTGATACACTTGAACACTTGGGCTTGATCTCAGGATGAGGATGAAGCTGATTCACAGAAGATTACAAGTTTTCAGTAGTAGGAGAAGCGCTGGGGATAAAACAGGCTCATCCTGGGAGAGTGCCCCTGTGAGAGGAGACAAGGGGGTAAGAATAGAAAAAGCAGGTGTGGCAGATTCAGCAAAACAAAGTAGCACCCTTATCTTAGTAAGTAAGCTATCCAGATAGACAATGCTGGGCCTGCAGCAGTCACTCTATAAATATGCATTTGGTGATGAATAAGTAAATGAACAAGTGGGTCAATCATTGAGTGAGAAGTGAAGGGCAATTGGGGCTGAGGACTGCAAATGGTAGAGGTCAGGTTTAAAAAGAAAACACTACAAATTATTCTCATGCAGACAGAAGCTAAAACCATCAGAGTGAAGGAGACCCCAAGGGAACAAGTACAAAGTGAGAAAAAAAAGACTCAGGAATGAACCCTAATCTCATTAACAAGGTAGACCAGCACGTTCTCCATGAGCCTCTGTAAAACATTAGTCATCATTAGTCAGAGCAGCCCAGTCAGCAGGGGCAGCAGTTAGAAACACAGTTTGACCTTCATCCATAACAGAAGGAGAATAATGTTCCAGTCCCCCCTCACATGGGGAGAAGATGAGGACAGAGGAGGTATGAAGTGTCAGCTGTGATGAGGCACCAGATTCGGTTTGAGAAGGGCGCCAGCTGCAGAGAGACACAGTTGGGCTGTAATCCACTGGCTCTGACTGGAAAACATGGTTCTCGGTTTGTTAATTCCACTAGGAAAAAATCTAGAGCCAATCCCCACTGGAGAGGTGTGTAGAATCATCAGTGAGAATGAGCCTCGCAGTGCTAATGCGACTTCAGAAAGCAAACTAGAGCCGGGCTCGGTGGCTCAGCCTGTAATCCTGTGCTTTGGGAGGCTGAGGTGAGTGGATTGCCTGGGCCCGCAGGTTCGAAACCTGCCTGGGCAGCAAGAGCTCATCTCTACAATAAATCAAAAAAATCAGCCGGGCATGGTAGCGCATGCCTGTAATTCCAGCTACTTGGAAGGCTGAGGCAGAAGGATCGCCTGAGCCCAGCAGGTTGAGGCTGCGGTGGCCGGAAGCGGCCACTGCACTCCAGTCTGGGTGACAGAGTGAGACTCCAACTCAAAAAAAAAAAAAAAGAAAGCAAACTAGGCCCAAAGTCTGTGGGTGGGTCCAGGTGACACAAACACTTTGTCATATGCAGGTGACATATGTGGCATACGCTTTTTCAAACCCTATTTATCTTTAAAGGCCTCCATTGTTGGAGGTTTTTTTTTAAGTGATTTGAAGATGTTGGGAAATTATTTTTTAAAAATAAGCTGGCAAATTAATTGAATTCAATTCAACTGCAAAATATTGATTGTGGGATCACTTGAAGTTGATTGTTAACAATAAAGATAGCTCTGCTAGTGCAAAGCATGGCCCCTGCCTTCACTATTTTTTTGAGATTAAAACCAAAACAAAATATGGTCTTATTTAGCTTAAGTCAACTACTAGTGAGTTGAAGCACTGATTTACCCCTTCTCTGAAAAATTTACATCACTTCTGATATTTGAACCTACCTAGAGTGAAGCCATCAACCCTGTGATGATTCAGTGGGAAGCCTTCATGTCTACATCTGTAAAGACAGGACCCAGGAGCTGGAAGGTTCTCCATGGCTTCAACATGCTTATAGTACATGTATCACTTATAGTATGTTTCATGGCCCAACCATAGCACATTGCTGACAGCCCAGTAGACTCCTTCATTCTGTCATTTATGCAGTATGGTGACAGTTGTAGAGAGCTTTGTTCTCTGCCCAAGGACATCCAACTCTCCCGGTGGCATGTGTCTGTGTCTGTCCTGCCTTTCCAACTCTAGTTCTTCCCATGTGGGACTCCATAGGGTCTCTGAACTTTCTTTCCTAAGTAGAACAGCACCTTGGAAGGTTGCCCCTTATAGTAGTGTCTCTAAGAAGCAAATGCACATACAGTCATGATGTGCCTGGTAACTGATCCTCCACCACTACAACCCCTAGGTTACCAAGTGGTCACTGCTACTGGCCTTTTCTGTTCCAATGAATGCAAAGCCAACAAGCAACACACAAATAGATATTGCGGGTTGATGTGCTGACCTGGGAGATTTTAGGACAAGAACATGGCAATTAGCTATTTGCTAATTGCATAATAACCTGCCATCCTATTATGGCAGACTGGCGTAGGAAAAGAACTGGAGATTTGGAGTCAGAGAGGGTGAGGGCCAAGTCCAGGTTCTGCCGCTTCCCTCTTGCATGCCCATGATACCATCAGAACATCGGTGCCTTCTGTAAGATCTGTGTCATCATCCCTCCCCTGCCTCCTTCACCCAGAGCTCATAAGGAGTGTGACGATATATCCAAAGCTGCTGTCTACATGATAAACTGCTAAATATGAGATTTTTCTCACAGAGAAATAAAAATGGTAAGTATTGGTAAAAATGCATTTTGACGTTTCTTCTACTCATTCGACAAGTATTTACTGAGTCCCTAATTACACTAGGTACTGTGCTAGGAATTGGAGAAAAGCAGGTAGCAGCAGAGCCCCAGAGCTAGGTAAGGCTAGGAAAATGGATAGGAAACAGATTAAGGTTCTATGAGGGCTTTTCACTTTGTTCTTACAAACATGGGGAAGCCGATTACAGAGTTTTAAGTAGAGGAGCAACATGAGGAGATTTATGCTTTGAAAAGATTACTGTGACTACAATGTGAAGAACAGATGGAAGAGAGTATGAGCAGGTGGTAGGTAGATTGGCTGCAGTGGGCCAGACAGGGCCTGATAGTGGACTACTTAGATGCAGCACTGGACATGGGATTTGAGGAATATTTAGAAAATAATAACCACGGGACTTGGAATCAATTTGAATTGCAGTGGTACAAGTTACTATTGAAATATATTTGATGTTGTACTTAATCTTGGACTCAGAAAACAGTTCAAATTATGTCCCAGGGTAAATGATATTTCATTAAAATATTATGACATGGATTACACTTGTCTCTGCACTGATGCAGGGACCAGGCATTGATACTATCATTGATGCTAGGCCTAATTATTGAAGCTATTACATGTTGTCTGCTTGATATCTTTATACTTTCAGTTAACACTGTGAATATTTCATTGTTTATATACCAGTAGGAAAAAAATTAGCATGTTTACCAGAAAACGGTACCAAAATGACAAAGCTAATGCCGATTATTACTGCTGTGCCTCTGAAGTCTATATCAGTCTGATTCATATTTTGTCCCATTAACCAAAGACACCCCACATGCTGTGCATCTTAAAGGTCAAATTTGTGGAAGAATTATTTCATTAGCAATACATTCACTCAACTCTTACAGTAATAAAAACATAGCCTCCACTTTAAGTCAGAATGGCAAAACATAATCCACCTACCACCCCTTTTTCCTCCTTTCTATAGCTAGGATTACTAATTGATAAAGATGATTTCCCACCGAGCCCTTGAGAATCGGTCTCAACACAGAACTCCAGGCAACCAGTCGACCAATTAGCATGAGAGTTGAGACTCACTTGCCATCTCCATTTTAATGCTATGTAAATCCCTTGTTCCTCCAAAATAATCACTCTAAGCACATATGTAGGTTTTCTTCCCACCACGGTATGGTTTGCCTGTTTTCATTCACAGCATATGCAACAGATACTATTGATGTTCACTTGTATCCTCTCAGCTGACCCAAGTTTACTGGCAGCTGCTTCCTCAGTCTTAAGACACAACTCAGAAATGCAAATGCAGGAGAGTTAACACCTGAGAAGAGCAATCCTTATCCCCCATGTTCTTGTAGCTTCTCAGAAGGTCCATGTGGGCATGCCTAGTTGCTCACAGTGATAATCTATACATTGGTGTGTTTGCCTTCTCTGACTCACTTTCCTCATTGTTTATTTTGAGTTTCTTGGCCTTGTCTTAGGGTCTGCTTTTGTGAGAACCCAATCTAAAATGGCATCCATGATCATCTTTTGTCTTTGTGTTATGTAAAATATTGATTCATAAACAGCCCTCAGAAGATTCCTCCTAATGATCCACGGACTGAGTTGCAAACTGTGACTCTCCACACCACAGCACACCCATCTGAATCATCTTTCTTCCTCTCTGGGAAGGTCTACAGAAGAACCTGGGAGATAAAAAAAATAAACAAGGAGAAACAGAAAAATCAATTACCCCAAGAAGTGTCACTATAAAGCAAATAACATTTTAATGTCAGTCTTTGCAACTTTTGTTATTCAAAAATACATTGCAAGAGTAATCCTACAATGATTTTTGAACTTTATCTCCACCAGCAGTACCAAGCGGTGCTAATCAAGGAAGCCATTGTCTTAAATGAAGGTTGATCTTAAACCTTAACTGGTTAAGTTAGTTAAAACAAGAAATAAACATCGGTTCTGCCGTATACTCCATACCTTAGCTTTTAAAAAGTCAGGGATCCAGATATATGAACATAGAGAAGTAAAGATAGAAATAAAACTGCTCTCTACATTAAAAGATTATGCTACTAAGAAACTCCATTTAAAGTCACATCAGCCCAAAGAGTAGCCCCAGTAAAGTGCCAAGATGACATCGGAGACATACCAGGGATTCACAGATTCTAACAATGATAGATTTTTTTTTTAAATGCAGCATGGCACCTATAACAAAATAGTTAAGCATGTACAAAAGGGATGATTAGCCTTGAAGATTAGGAGGAAGAACATGAACTAAAAAAGACGTACTGCAGAAAACAAGAAATTGAGAAAACATGCTTGGAATCCTCAGATGCTAGAAGATATAATATGTAAGAATCAGAAGCAGGCAGAGCAGGCTAAACTGCAAAGACTACAAAAAATGATGCTTGATAAAATAAAAAGACTGAAAGAGACAAATCTGTGAGTTTGGAATTACCTCAGAAGGTTAAAACATTCATTACCACCAGTAAGAAGCAGGACTGTTACTGCAAGAAGTTAATGATGTAGAGGTCAACATGAGGAGTTCTCCAGTTATGGAGCCACAGGTCTCAAGTCTCACTCCAGGTCAGGCATGGTGGCTCAAGCCTGTAATCCCAGCACTTTGGGAGACTGAGGCAAGAGGATTGCCTGAGCCCGGGGGTTTGCGACCAGTCTGGGCAACTTGGTGAGACCTCTTCTCTACAATAAATCAAAAAATTAGCCAGGCATGGTGGCTCACGCCTGTAGTTCCAGCTTCTTGGAAGGCTGAGGCGGAAGTATCACCTGAGCCCAGCAGGTTGAGACTGCGGTGGCCGTAAGTGTGCCACTGTACTCCAGTCTGGGATACAGAGTGAGACTCCAACTCAAAAAAAAAAAAAAAAAAACACAAAAGTTTCACTCCACCCAACAGCAATCACATGGACATTACCGGGCCAGTAATTCTGGTTTTGATAGGCTGTATCCAATAGGAAGGCCAAACCTGGGCTGGGGAGGTAGGGAGAGTAGTACGTCAGAGTTACCAGGGAAGGGAGAAGCAGTGAACCAGGAAACAAAAGCTTTGACTGTAACCTCTTGGAGGAGAATGAAGCGACATGTCACTCTTTGATAAATACTGATATTAGGGAGTCAAAGGACCAAGAAATTAAGGAGACTAATAAAAATAGTCAAGATCAAGTCTACAAATGATAAGATACCCTTTGACCAGCACTTCCCAAATGTTCACATAAATCATCTGGGGATCTTGGTAAAATACAGATCTGATTCGTAGGTTGTGGGTCTGAGATTCTGGATTTCTAATAGGCTCCCAGGTGAAACTTTGCAGGTCCTCGGACCATATCTTGAATAGAAGACTTCAGAAAAAACCTGAAGCAAATGATCTCATTATATTCCAGGAAGAATTGATGAAGAAAAATTCACACCTATACATAGCCTAGCAGTTTATAAGGCATTTTACAGGATGAAAAAGACATTATACAATTATTCAGGGAGGAAAATGAAAAGTTACTTGCAAATAAAAAGTGGGCAGATCCAAGCTTATCCTTTAGAAACTTGTCTTCTAAATGTTAGAGGACAATAGGAAAATCTCATGAAGTTTGAAAGAAAGTTTTGATCAGTTTCACTTGTTAATGAAACTAGAATTTTATGGAAATGCTTAGAAAAGATGCTAGCTATACAGATTTGCTATTGCTGCCATAATATATTCCTTACCAATATAGTGGCTTAAAACAGCACAAACATATCTTAAAGTGATGTAGGTCAGAAATCCACACACAGGACTCACTGGGCTAAAACTGAAGTGTCAGCACAGCAGTGTTCTTTTCTCTAGTCTCTAGATGAGAATCCATTTCCTTGCCTTTGCCAGTTGCCAAAGGCCTCCTATATCCCATAGCTTATGGCACCTTTCTTCTATCTTCAGAGCTAGCAACAGCAAGTCAAGGCCTCCTCATGCTACCACCTCTCTCCATCTACAGCCAGGAAAGTTTCCCTGCTTTTAAGGACTTATGTGTTTGGATTGGTCTCGACTGGGTAACACAAAATACTCCTCCCATCTTAAGGTTCTTAGCCTTAATCTGTTTGGCAAATTCTTTTTTGCCTTGTAACCTATGCATAGGTTTTGAGGATTAGGATACAGACATCTTTGCAGGGGGGCACTCTTCTGTCTATCATACCAAACATGTGCTGTTTCTGAAAAAATTTATTTGAGGATACACACTAAGAGAGGAATCAAAATTCAAAATCAAAAATGAATTTCCAGTTACCGTGGATAAATCTAAGTAATCGTTATATAAATAGTTTCAGGAAAATGAAAAGTTAGAAACAATTCATAAATCCATAATGGTGACATACTTATTGAAACTGGGGATATACTTATATGCGAGCAGAGGAACTGTGGAGTAAGGTTAAAATGAGCTACCTTCTCATCTAACCAAGATCTGGAGGAATTGGAATTTAGTAGAAAACCCTAATGAGATTAAAGCAATGAAGGAAAGAGATAAAGCAAATCAAAACAAATCACAGTTCATATAGCAAAAGTCAGCTTAAAAGAGCTTCACAAGGCCAGGCACGGTGGCTCACACCTGTAATCCCAGCATTTTGGAAGACCAAGGTGACTTCATCTCTACAAAAAATAAGCTGGATGTGGTGGTGCACATCTGTAGTCCCAGCTACTCAAGAGGCTGAGGCAGAAGGATTGCCTGAGGCCAGGAGGTCAAGGCTGTAGTGAGCCAGGACCATGCCACTGCATTTCAGTCTGGGCAACAGAATGAGACCCCAACTCAAAAAAGAGAAAAAGAGAGAGAGAGAGAGAGAGAGAACTTAAAAGGAAGCTTAAAAGAACATAACACTTAAAAAATGCATCTGTTGTGGCAATAAACTGTTAAACACCTTTCTGGAAAGCAGAACTCTGTTTTGTACAAACAATTCAAAATGCATCAAAAGCATTTAATAGAACAATGTCCCATTTTATATTGATAGAATGCAAGGTGTATCATTATTATTTAGTTATCATTAAAATAATTCCTGTTATTATCCTTACTTTGTTACAGATAAAGAATCTGAGCCTTTGAGAGGTTTAGGGGACTTAATCATAGTCATGCAGTTTTGACCCCAAAGCAAATCCAGGGTCTCCTTTGGAGCCCAAGAGTTAATCCTGATAGTATATGTCCTCCCACATATGAGACCACAGAGCTAGTGAAAGGTGGAGCTGGGACTAAAACTCAAGTCAATTTTACCACATATTCTGGGTGCGTACCCTCGCACTATACCACCTCAGGAATTGTTTTTCTGCTTACATCTTTGCTTCATACACAGGACTTCTGCAGACTCCCATTGATTTTGCCACTTCCTGCCACTGTAAGTTCTCTGCCTAGTCCCATCCCTGCCCTGTGGGGCAGATTGTCACTGATAGATTTGCCCCACCCTCTTGATAAGTACTTGGCTACCTCCTTCTCTTTCAGATATGGTGAATTCAACCCCTGGTTTTCTAGATCCCATTTTCTCTCCTCTCCTTTTGAAACAATTCAACCAATTATCCCCTTTCCTCCTGAATCTTCAAACTCTGTCTCTGCTCAGGTTCCTTCTCATCTGAATGTAAGAGTGCTTATTCCACCTCAACGAAATCCTCCCTTCATGGGAGGCTATTTCCCCCCATAACCATTATTGTACTGTTTCTGTAACCCAACAGCCATTTCTTAGTTCCACTTCCTCACCTTCCATTCTTTCAGACCCACTGAAATCTGATTTCTGGTTTTTCTTAGCAATTAAACTGCTTCCACTGAAGCCACCAGTGAACCCCCCGTTTGACATACCACTAAAAGCCTTGTTTTATTGGCTCTCTGTTACTATTCAAATACTTCACTCATTCTTCTACAAACCCTGAGAACTTTACTTTTCATGCAACATAATTTCGTTGCTCTAAGTTTTACCTGACACATTATATCCCTAGCACCAGACAAAAGAGCCAACTACTACGGGACTTCTACACCTGAACCCAAACCCACTTTGGTGCCAGCTTCAAAATGTAGTTCAAACTACATTGGAACCCAGACTCCCAAAGCACCTCAAACGTATTTTGTCTATAACCTATCTTGCAGGACTCCACTCAAAAATGCCTCTTTTCCACATCCTTTACCTCTGCTAATTAACA
Source organism: Carlito syrichta (assembly GCF_000164805.1). Classification (NCBI taxonomy): domain Eukaryota; kingdom Metazoa; phylum Chordata; class Mammalia; order Primates; family Tarsiidae; genus Carlito; species Carlito syrichta. The sequence continues at coordinate 15,243 of NW_007109869.1, forward strand.
CCTTCGTCCATCCAGGATTTTCAAACTAGAAGTCATCACAGACTTTATCTTCTCCTTTATATCACTTCTCCACCCCCAGAAACTCACTGGGCCTCATCAGTTCTCCCAAGTATCTCATGGCTCTGTCTGTTTATTCTACCCTTCTCATTCAAATAGATCTATTAAAGTATCCACTATGTGTCAGGTATTTGCTAAGTACTGGGAATACTATGAAGAAAATAGGTATGATCCCTCCACTGATGGAATTTATGCTCTAATGGGGGAGATGGACATGAAACTAATAATTCAAAAATGTAATTACATAAATATAATTTTATAAATATACTGACAAATGGTGCCACAAAAAGGGAAAACATAGGATGGAATTTAAAAGAACAATAAAGAACTTTGATTGAAAATGAAAGGTTAGGGACATCTTCCCTGACAAAGTAAAACTTAAATCCAACATAGCTATGTGAAGAGAAAAAAAAGAGTAGGTAAATGAAGGAGATTATGCAAAGGCCCTGTGAATAAGAAAAGCCTGGTTTTCCCAAGGAACTTTAGTGAGGTGACTGGAGGGTAGATAGGGCCATTTTATTCAGAGCCTTGTAGATTTGAGGTTTTATCTTAAGTGTAATAGGAATCCATTTGAGGATTTTTTTTTAAGGCATAATCAAATTAAGTAACACCATCAAATTTGCTCCTGATTCAGTTCAAGAAAGAGATTATAGGTTGTGAATTTAAATGGTGGACATGGAGGTAAAGAGAAGTGAATTTGCACTAGATTTTGGAGATAGAATAGATAGAATTTGGTGACAAGGAATAAGGGAAGGGGAAGTATGAAGAATAACTTTCAGGTTTCTTTCTTAAAAGCTCAGAGAGCAGAAAGACAGGTAAAATTTCCCACAATAAGGAACACTGAAGAGAAGATTTGGGAGAATAGATCAAAGCCACCACTGTTGTGTTGAATTTATGATGCTTGTAAGACACCAACAACTCAATAAATATTTATTTAATGTTGGTATAAAATACCAAAGCAGATATTTCATCTGTCTGGAATTACTTTTTAAAATGTTTCTAGATGGGTTCCTCAAACAAACAAACAAACAAAAATACTATACATTCATCATTTTTTATAAAAACTTCTTAGAACCGGATTTTTCTATTTGCAAATATTTGATAGCCTTCCATGCTTTCTTTGCCATCTGTTTACAATGTGCCATAAACCCAGAGCAGTTTTCTCTCGTCGTTGCCCTTGGTCTTGTTCAGAACATAAATAAAAAGCTCTTTGTAGTTGTTATTTTCTGCAAGACTCACCTCACTCTGAGTTTTAGCCTCCCTAGCACATTTCTTCCTCTTCCAGTACATTCCTTTATTCCTGCTTGAGGCTATTCACCTTGCCTGCTTTATTTTGAACTTATCCTTTATGTAAGTGAGTTTATCAGAATACAACATGTGCAGACTTATCCTTTTTAGATACTCTTTGGGATTACTTGAAATGGTTGGATTGCTCTCTTCATAAGGAACAAAGCCAGGGGGAAAATGGACAATTTTACAGTGTTTACAAGAAAAACACTTTTATTTAAAAGATACAGAAAGTAACATTTTTTTTAAGTATGGCAAAGAAAGCCTCAGCTTCTCATATTAAAAAAAAAAGAAAGAAAGAAAGAAAAGAAACGAATTCTCCAGGTCAAAGATGGCAGGCATGTGAAATGTCCTTTGGAACTTGGAGGCCTTGCTTGGCTAAAACATGGTGGTACAATGTTTGAGTACTAACAGCAGTGTACCTTCCATGCTCGCTTAAGGGACAGGTCCTTTCTCAGCCTAGGTCAGTTTCATTAGGAAAAATTCCTCTTTTACCTACTTCAAATAGCTTAAACAAATTATCCCAAGGAACTGCGGGGCTTAACCCATTTAATGAATTTTAATAAGAAATACTTGAGTCAGTCAAAAACCAGAAAAAAAGTGAATAACATTGAACTAATTTTAATGGAAATTAGCTCATTGCCCTGCTGGCTTACATTTACCAAAGGCTGAATTTTTGATGGAAAGCTTAGGTCTGTTTGCCAGGCTGTGGGAAAATGGGAGGATCTTTAAATTAAAGATTAACTTTATTAGTGACATTTTCTCCCTCAAATTAACCCTAAATGGAGATTCTAAAAACCCTGGGGCTTTTTTTCCTCTTTGGGAAACTTTTATAGTTTCCTCTATTAAGAGTTTCTCACAGTCCCTGAAATATTTTCAGAAATGTAATAGACATGAAAATTCCCTTTATTCCCTACAATCCTTTATAAGAAAGACTAAGTTAAGGGTGGAAGCATCTGTGTGGGCACTCAGGTGAGTTTCTTGTCCTCCAGGTAGGTATCACAAGAACTGTGGGGGAGGGAAATTCTTACTCTCTTTTTTTCCTCTCTCTCACATGTGAAATATTTATACTTTTGTTCTTTCTTTTTACTTTTTCCTCTCTTTTTTAATTGCTTTTAAAAATGTCTAAAGTGTGATAAAATATAGAGAACCTAAAATGACCCTCTTAACCACATTTCAGTGTACGGTTCAGCAATGTTCAATATGTTCCAAATGTCATGTTTCTTTCTTTTTTAAGCAATACAGAATGTACACCTTTTGATAACCTGGAGCATGGAAATCCACAGTGAAATAGGTCTTTATTTCAAAGTGGTCCCTAATCTTTTTCTGATGCTTAAAAAAAGAGAGAGAGAGAGAGAGAGAGAAATAGAAAGCGCTTCCCAGCATCTCTATCATTTTTGCTAACTGAAGAATCCCCTATAAAACACATGAAATTGTAACAATAAGCTTCAACACAAGAATCCAATGTTCTAGCAGATATTTCTGCTGAAAGACAAACAATTTCACATTCTGCACATATGAGCTCAGTATCTCAACTGGAGTATGGAAGCATGTTGAAAGATTTAGTTTTGTTTGGGAAACTTCCTTAAAATCTCAGATAGTTGTCTTGGCAGTCTTCCAAATTGAAAATATCATGATGAGTTAAAACTGTGCTTCATTGTATTTTGATCCATTATTTGAATTGGGGTGATTTTAAGAAAGGTCATTAATTTGTTGCTCTGTGAAAATGAATAGTAACAATAATACTCTTCACTCAAACACATACCAGCAAGAGGTTCTCCCCTCAGAGATACTATAGATATATTGATATTCTTTCCTAGGAAAAGTAGGTCCTGAAAAAAGTCACTCTGTTAACCTTTCTGCTTGGGAAAAGGCAATGTGCTGACCAATCATCAAGCAATTTGAAAATGGTTCTTTGTGGCACTAACATTGGCCACAGAGTTTATCTCATGCGTTAAGACCTCATTCCAGGCTACAGATGACAGCCAACACAATCCAATGATCTGTACAGCAAATGAAATTTTCTGAGGCTTTTCTAAAGCAAGACTCCTGACAAAAAGGAAATATTACATATTTTCTGGGGGTTTTGTTCTGAATGAATGGATGTTACTATTGTATTTTTATTTTTATTTTTAAATGTTTACCTAGGACACACACATACATAAATTGTTCCCTATATAGAATGACCAGATTTAGCAAACAAAAATACAGAATTTCTAGTTAAATTTAGTTTCAGATAAATAACAAATAATTTTAATATAAGCATGCCCCATGCAATGTTTCATGCTATATATGAGACATACTTATACTTTAAAAAGTATTCACTATTTATCTGAAATTCATATTTAGTTGTATACACGTTTTATCTAGCAATCATATTTCTAAAGTTCATTAAAAATTGTATTTAGTTGATATGTAGAATTTAATTTAAATTTTAATAATAAAATCAATGTCGTCTTCTCTCTTTTGTCGTTTTCAAGTACCAGCATTTCTTGTCTAAACTATTTGCATTTTGTGTCATTTCTCTGCCCATCTCACTGTGCTTTTTAGGTGTAAAATTACTAATACATTTTACTTTTATTTCTGGTTCCAAAAAAGACAGGTTATAGAGGTATAGTTCAGTTTTGTGCTTTATATTAAAGTGCATCTATTGAAAAAATAAATTGTAAAAGTACATCTAACTTTCCTTATTAGCTGCATCTAAATTTTCTCACTTATTCTATTTTTTTAATTTCATATCCCTACCCATGTTGCATTTAGCTTATAACTATGTCTTGAAGTCTTTTGCTTTTGTTGTCATTTCTACACACACACACACACACACACACACACACACACACACACACACACACACACACAGTTGCTGTGGATAAAAGTCAATAAATGAACAGTATGAAAAACATGAGTCAAGTCATTATAAGGAAGTTTTAATCCCACTGAAGAATTCTGATATACAACTTTCTATAGAAGTCAGGGGGAAAGAGCAGAAACTAAAACATAAAGGAACAATTGCTATTATTTTAAAGAAAAAAACTCTTTTTCTATAAGCTGATTTTGGAAAGAGGGCTACCTTAGCTCAGAAAGGCTTAAGAAATAGTTGTCTATATCTCTGCTCCTGTCTTCCTGTGAAGATGAGTGGTGAGAAGTTCAAAAATACGTCTTGGCAAAGCAAACCTAACAAAACGCTTAGGCCAAAGAAAGGCTAGGACTTCAAGAGAGGTGTAATGATTTCTGGAAACCAGAAGAATAGTGTCTTGATGGTCTGTTAGGTGAACAGCAAGAGTGAAACTTAGCAAGAAATTTTTAAATAATTGTCCAGAAATTATTCCTTCCATGCCGAATGTGGATATTCACCACACAACACACGTATATGAAAATTTCCTAGATCTCAGAAGTCTTAATGTCGTTTCTGTGATCGATCTCCTACCAGAATAATTTCAGAAATAAGCTCAATATTATAACTGGAATGTCTCTTAAAGGATTTAAAAGTTTTGATTAGGTGTTTGGTGTTTTAATTTAAGGCTTCATTGGAATAGACTAGATTTCTTAGAGGGGCCATCTCCACAAAAAATGTATAGTGCATTTATAATATGTAATAGTTTGACCCACAATTATCAATGAAGTTGAGCAGAAAATTGGAGTTTAATCACATAGAAAACTTGATCTTCTGTCTTAATCAGGGCCAAATTGAATATATCCAAAATACGTGTTTTCTATTCAGTCTTAATTTAAGTGGTTACAGTATGAATGATAATTTGCCAAAGAAACACAAAGGTAACATATTTATTTTTTAAGAAAATCTATTCTGATGCTGTTTACTCCCTAAAATTACTTGCTTCTTTTTGACGATGACTCAAAAAGGACAACCACTGCCTCAAAAATTGAAGCCTCTGCAGTACAACTCAGCACTAGAAATAACCCAGAAACTGCCATAATGGAAGAGTAAGAAGTTCTGGGTCACACCAATGGTCTGAGGTCAGACTGAAAGAGTCAGCCTTAAAAGAATGAGGAGTCCAAGTGCCTATGATGAAAGGTGGTCAAATTAAACACCCTCTCTCATCTGTCCATGACCAAGTTCCTGCTTATGCCATTTTAGTTCTGGCACCATAACTGCTGGGAATTCAAACGATTATACAGGTGCCCCATACGAGGAAAATGATCTTTTAAGGCACCCTCCTATGTGGAGGCGAGAGCTTTATAATAGAGGAACCATTTTCAATACTTCTGAATCAAAATTCAAGAAATTTCTAGCACCTATTAAAAGTGGAATAGTATCTATTCAAAATCAGTTTGGGGATTGCAGAAAGAAAGTAACAACATAAATCAAGTAAAGGAAATAATTGAATGTTTTGACATTGTGAAAATATATAAATGATACCTCTTCTCAAAAGAAATGTTATTGGCAATTTCATAAAGCAACAAATAAATTTTATCCTTCACTGAAAATAATGGTTAATTGGTCAATAGATTATTTTTTTTTAACTTTTTAACTCATAGTCTAATTGTTTTCAGTGGCATTTTACAAAATGAATCAAGGAGATAAAGGTATTTATTTATCTGTAATTTTACCTTGCAACTCTTTCCAAAAAGGATGTGATTAAATCCTATAATTAAATTATAATTAAACTTCACAGTGAACAGAATTGTTTTATTAAATGGAAAGAGAGATAAGAACAGAATGTGTGAGACAGAAAGAAAGCTAATTCTAACAAGCTTCTTGAGTATGATGATTAAATTTAACTCTTCATTTTAAGGAAAGCTGAGAAATATGATAGATTGTATAGTTTTACTATTTTCATAAAACCAATCATCAATTCTTTACAACAGTGCATTGAGTTGCAATTAGTATTTTTGTCATGCCTGAGTTCAATTGTTTAAAGTATGTAGGTAATTGTGTGTCCAGATTTCTTTAGATACTTCTTATAAACGGAAATAGGAATGGTTGTCAACTATTCCTGTTTTGTACAAGTATGTTTTAAAGATGATAAGCATAGAATGTGGCATGTTTTCAGTATTCATCTTTATGAGACATTTTGACAAACAATTTAAGTCTTAACACCTAATATTAACTTGAGTGAAAATTGTTGAAAAAGGAAGATATATGAAAAGTTGTAATCTTATTTTATATACTTGATTAAGTTTTTGGTTGCTAGGATCAGTATATGGCAAGTTTCTTCTCCCTGCATTGTTTTAAGCTTGTTTTGTTGCCTTTTAAAAAACTAATTCCATGAAATAAAGTAATAATAAAAGAAAATGAGAATTAATCTGTCCTTACTTTAAATTATCTTAATAGCTATTTGGATCACAACAAGGTCAGTCTAATCGTCATACCATTTGTGATAACAGAAAGAGGTCAATACATTGAGAGGAAAAGGCTTTGATGATACATGATTCACTCAGTTAACAAACATTTTGAACTTCTTCATGGAAAACATTGTGCTAGCACTAGGGTACAAGGTTAATGCAATAGAAATCTACTAGAGAACATCTCAATGGGGAAACAGTCACATAAAAATTTATAGTAGAAACTCATTCATAATGTAGGTGCATATGTTATTTTATTTAAGAATAATAAAGGCTTATTGATTGATGTTTTACCAAAGAAAGCAGGTTAAAAAAACACAGAATTATTTCTTAAACTGAGCAAAGACATTTACCTTTAAAACTCTAAATCTCTATCTACATTCCTTCGCTCTCTCTCCCATTAAGGCTGTGTGACAGAAATCCTAAGAATGACTATTTTTAGGACTTATAACACAACTGACTGTTTGACATACTTCACTCACCTCTTCTGTGCCCTCAGAGTCTTCAGTTGGAAATAGTCTTAGAATCATTAAAAAAATTCCAGTGAAATTATTTGAACTCCTTGAAGAAAATGATACAAACTAGTAGAACTTTGTTGGTGTAGTTGTTGTTGTTTGCTGTTAACTAACTTAAAATCAATTACAGTTGCCATTATATCATGCCACCTGTGGGTGGTAGTGGGGTATATTTTCAAAGTTCAAATATTGTTTTCTTTATTACAGGTTTCTTTTCTCCATGGAAAACTCCAAAGCCTGTAAGTTGGAATTATTACACTTCTTTTTTCATTTCCTGTTACTGCTGCAATCCCATTAAATAAGAGTTGAATTGAGTGACCTCAAAATCCTTCACTTCTGAGATTCTGTGATGTCAAAAGAACAAATTCTCTGAGTCCTTTCATCTTGTATTTGTCCCACAAGTACAAGATCAACTCATCTTACTTTCCTCTAAAGACAATTCTTCCCTTTCTTTTAATATGCTTACAAAATGAGCATTAGCACTATTCTGACTAGTGTTCTTTTAAAATCTTTTGTTTTTTTCCCTGTCAGAAATACTGTAAAGTCTTTGTTACGTAAAATGTTTAGAAACACTAGGCCCAGGAGTCTTGACCTGCAAATTAAATCTGGTTCATAATAAATTTAACTCTTTATATATTTATATTTATATTTTACTGTCTACAGAGCGAAATATATATGTACATGTGTGTTGTGTGTATATCTATAACATATATATGTTAGCACTGTGTGTGTGTGTGTGTGTGTGTGTGTGTGTGTGTGTGTGTGTGTGTGTGTACAGTATTCACAGACTCTGGATACTATATTCTGCCAGACTCTATACAATATTCTGCCATATCTGGCAATCAAAGTGTTACTTCTGAGTCTTCTTCAGATACTGGATATCTCCATCATCATCTAACTTTTCTGGGTCTAGTTCTCCTGTAACATGCTAACATCTGTATGCCAATGTAGGAGACTGGTGGGTTTTAATAATCTTTTTTGTAAGACTAGGCTAGCCAAGTTGGTTTAGCAGGTAGAGATCATCTTTACGTGCCATTAGATTTAGACTACTAATTGCCCAAGTACCAAGAGCTGGGATTGGTTTTTTTGGGATCCCATTTTCTGGGGTGATAGAATATTCTACCCTAACAGGAATGTCTGAAGTCCATGACTGGCAGAGTACTGTGGCAAAGCTAAACACTGTCCCCAGGCATGTCCTCATCTAGGATTGGCTCATCTGGTCCACAGAGAACATCAAATGGGAAAACCTATTTAGGTTTAGCAGATTAGCTAGCAATGCATGTAATTTTGAAAAGAGGTATTTTTAAATGTTTAAAATGAAATTTTGTTTATTTTGATCATTGTCTAAGTAGCTCTTTCCTTTCACCACCAAACTTAAGTGTGTACTCTATGGTTATACACATCTTTATCTAATAAGGAACCTTGCAACCTCATTGTGGTGCTATAATTTTGCAATCTAGTGATTTCCTTATATGTACTACACTTAGACAAATTATGTCATTTGGTGTAATTACAACATTTGCTATCATTATAGTAATTACATTCATAGTCAATAATTCCAAAAAAGGTTTTATAGAACTCAGTGTACAATTAATCCTGAGTCCATGTATCTATACAAAAGCTAAGGCCTATACTTCCAGATCCAAGGCTGAATGAAGAAAGAGGGCTATAGATTTAATGTCCCCTGTGTGTCTACCAGAAAGTCTCTTTAGATTGAGGACCATAATGAGAGGAAGTATGGTATAATTGTTTAGGGTGCAGGCTGTGGAAGTATACTTCCTGGGTTCAAGTTTGGTTCCTCTTTTTACTAGCTGTATGACCTTGAACTAGCTGCTTAAGCTCTCATCTCAAGTTCTACATCTGTAAAATGGAGATAATAATAGTACCCCCTCTTCTATAGTTATAGTGAAGAGTCTATGAGTTAATCCATTAAAGTGTTTAAAACAATGCCTCTGTACATTGAGCTCAAAAGTATAACCTATTATCACCATAAGAAGCAGACCCTCCATGCATGAACTCTTAATATATTAGTCACTCTATGAAATGAACATACTGAGCTATTAACCAAAACAAGCATATAGCAATATACCCACAGTATATGGATTTATGTGCTCTCTCCTCTGAAGAGGATTGATGACATCCTTAGAATAAGGAAATCTTATCCTGGGTGAAATCTAACCTTCTCCTCATCCTATGTCACTTCCTGATGCTCTTCTGTTCCACTGATCCACATCTTACACTAATCCATGTCAAGATAGTCACTTCCTGTTTAACAAATAATGCACTATTTATAGTGAGTCTTCATTCTCTCCAACTGGAAAGGATAAAGTTCATTCTTCAAGTACAGAATCAAGCCAAATGCCTTCATCTTCCAGCCATGCCCAAAACAGTGAGGTTGGGGGGGTAAATTATCTGTTTCTATAAGAAGAAAACAAGTTCTAGACAGAGTATTTCACGAGGGGAAAATCAACCTTATTCACAACCCTTCTACTCCCAGTGTCCACCATAGAATCAGAAGCTGTGGTTAAAAAATTAAAAAATCATCTGAGCCCACGAGTTCGACACCCTCCCGGGCAACTTGACAAGACCTCGTCTCTATAATAAATCAAAAATTAGCCGGGCATGGTAGCACACACCTGTAATTCTGGCTTCTTAGAAGGCTGAGGTGGAAGGATCACTGGAGCCCAGCAGGTCGAGGCTGCGGTGGCCAGGAGCGTGCCACTGCACTCCAGTCTGGGTGACAGAGTGAGACTCCAACTCAAAAGAAAAAATTTAAAAATCAGCCATGACTATTAATAAATTTTTCTGTTTTACTGTTTGTTGCCTAGGTACGGAGTGTATGTTCAATCTGTCCATTGATATTTCAGTGGCTGTCCTTTCATATAGTTGAGCAGACATTTTTTTATTCACCAAGGCCAATAGTGATAACAATCTTCTTTCACATAAAGAAAACAACTTTATTTCCATTTTTTCTTACTCTAGTGAGATGTTTATAAATTGACCCAGATATGAACACCATGGGGACTGGACAGGAGAGGCCCGTAAGAGTCCTTGTTAAGAGATAAACAATTGGCAGGTAACATGAACTCTAGACAGGTTGAGGCCAGAAAAACACTAGGTAGATAGAGCAAGTTAGACCCTGGAAATGGGCAATCCAGGAGGTTCACGAAGGTAAAGAAGAACAGAGCGTCTTCGATAGAAAGCAGACATCCACAGACCAAGGTGTCTAAGGAAGTAAAGAGGAATCAACAGAATCTACCCTTCAAAAGATGCAGTAGGTCCAGCACAATAGCCCTAGCAAAGGGGGTGACCTCTGATCACAGGGCAGGTGATTTGCTCCACGGTCTTCTGGGTCAGAGCCACCGGGTAACAATTTGGAAGGAGTAGAGCAGGAGGTGGTGTAGAGTGGAACAGTAAGTCTGTTTTTTCATGGATGCAGTAATTTTCTGCTCTACAATCTCTTAAGAAACCCTGATAAAGTGACTCAAGGGTTAATAAATGTGACAGCAAGAAATTGTGAATGCTTTACTAAGCATGAACTGGATTCTTGACTAATTCTCCAATCTCTGTGCTACAGAAACTGTAGAATTTGTCAATCTGCCATAGCAACTTTCCTAAACAGTGCCCAAAGCATTATTTGTTCTGTAGTTTTAAGATTGTTTTTTAGAAATACCAATATTTTACCTGAAGCATGTTTGCGCCAATGACTGTACATGAGCAATACATATACCAGCAAGATACATGTGGGTATCAGATAACCCTCAGTGGAATATGAGAGAAAGAAATAGACATTTGCCAAACCCCTATAATGACAAGTGGGATATTACAGCTCCTCAGACCATATTTCTGCTTTATTTACTTTTTAGCATTTAATATCTTATATTTTAAAACAGAGAACGTCACAGCCAGAATGCATCCACAAGGTGCCTAAAGTCAGTTAGTGAAAAATCATAGACGATATGCCTTTAACCACCAATATGGGTCTCCCACATTATAACAAAGTCACCCAGAATGGATGATTAAGGAAAACCAGAATGGCTTTCTATATGAGTTTTGCTATCAAATGAATTGTGAAGTATATATTTAAATTTTTCTAAATGTGAGCACAAAACCCACTGAGCAGAAACTTTACTAAAACTCTAACCATATTTTCCAATTATTCTTCCCAAAGGTGATATTATGTAAACAACCACTCCTATTAGTTATAGAAAGAAAAGAGGCCCATTTCTTTCCCAGTTTGCTGACTAAACTCGAACCCTTGACACAGTCTCACATGGGCAGGACAGGCCACAGAGATCTCTGGTATTACACAGTGCACAGGTGTAATTTGAAAACACTTGAGTACACGCCTCCCCCATCCCTCTCAGCTTTAAAATATTGATGATTGGCATATCAGAGCTGGAATCAGAGTCCTAACCAAAATAAAGCCTGTGTGAAAATAAAAGAAGGGCAATATAGTAGGGAACAGAACATTATGATCCTGCCAAGTTCAAATTGCATTGTATATCAAAATATTTTTAATTAACCGTATTTTATTTATTTCATTCATTCGCTAATAAACACTTTCTGAGCATTATTCAACAATGTGAAAGACACAGCCCTTGTCCCCAGCATGTGAAACATGGATGGGTAGACTCATAATCACAGTTGGGTGTGATAAGTGGATTGAGGGACAGGTAAAGGATGCTGTCTGAGCACCCAGAAAGGACAGGATAGTCAGCAAGGGTCTTCTAGGAAAGGAGACATCTCACTCAAATCTAGTAGCTAGGTAGAATGAGGGAAGGGGATGGAAGAGTTTATAATGAGTAAATTTTGCATATGGAAGAGAATAAAGAAAGTCTGCAAAGATTCAAAGGCAGAAGAGAATCTGATGGATCCTAGAGAATGAGCAGAAAGACCATCAGGCGATGTGAGAAAGGTGAGCAGAATCTGGGTCATGAGAAGCCCACCATGCCCCAGGACAGGGAGTTTGGCCTTTGTCCTGAGGACCGTGCTGACCCCATGCAGAATTTAGGCAGGAGGGAAACTAATCTAATTTTTATACACACTATAAGTTTATTCAAAGTAGAAAAGCGGAAGTTGAGTTTAAATGAGGCATCAGTTGATGAATGAAGGTGAAGTTGGCGGTACAAATAGGTGGTCTCAGCGAACCTGCATTTCTTTTTGATAAAAAATGATATTAGTTTCTGCATTGTCTATCTCATGATGCTATAGTGAGGATCAAAGAAGATCATGTATATGAAAGAGCATGATAAACCAGGAAGTACTCTATAGATTTTTTAAGAAATTGTATAGTATCAACATCAGTAGCAGCATTATGGGGAGAAATCACCAGATCAGTAGATGAGGCTTCCTAGAAGATTCTGAGCAATTCCTGAATCCTAGGTGATTGTATAATTATTCTCACAAACTGAAAGGGAAGTGACTGAATGTTCAAGTATAGGAGGTTGTTAAGATATGCGTAGGTGTCAAATGACTATGTGCAGACGATTTTAATCTTCTGCTTTAGTAAAAGTGATGCAATATATTGGGACCATCTTAGAAAAGGAACAAATAATACCATACATTTCTAAGCATTTACACATAAATTATCTTGAGACATGTTATGTTTATTTTATGGGGGGGGAAACAGAAAAATTAAGTGACTGGCTAAAGATTACCAGCTCATAGGTGACAAGGTTATATAAGCTATATGTAAGTTTACATTCAAAAATCAGGTTCCGCTTGCATTTATAACAGTCTATGATGTTTTATTATATAGAAAGAGAATCTTTTCTTTCAAGGTGTTTGTACCAAAGTTTTAAATGTTCCTGGAAGAAAAGTCTATAAGACAAGAAAGTCTAACTTAAAGGTGACAAAAGAGACAGCCAGGAAGAATTCATCTTCTCTGTTCTCTCACTTTTCAGATAATGGACCGATGGGAGAATCAAGGCAGTCCTCAAACGAGTTTATCTGCTTCGGCCATACCGCAGAACCTGCCCTTCCCACCCGCCCTTCACAGGAGTTCCTTTCCTGACTCAACAGAGGCCTTTGACCCACGGAAGCCTGACCCCTATGAGCTCTACGAGAAATCTAGAGCCATTTATGAAAGTAGGCGTAAGTGAAAGCCACATAAAACAAGGGTACATTAATAATAGCTGAGACCTTGCCAGGAGATATACTGAGACTGAATGATCTGGCAAGTTTTTGTATTCTGAGTTTCAAAAGTATCTCAAATGTAGAGCCAGCTGGTCTAAAATTATCTTTAAAAGCCTGTTGACTTTAAAAGTAAGCTTGTTATATCTTTCAGTTTTAAAATTTCTCTCCTATTTTTTCCCTGTAAGCCCCTGAGGAAAATCAGGAATCTATTGGGGAGGGGGGACAGTAGGAGGGGGGACAGTAGGAGGGGGAAGGTTGCTGGTTTTGTTTAAGTTACCAGACAGGGGAAAGAAATGTTTGGAATTTTTATCTGTTTAATCTCATCTTGAATCTAAAGCTTCAGGTTTTCTTAAACCTTAAATGCAGTCATTAAAGAAAGTAGGGCCCTGAGTAAAATGTCAGCCAAGACTTCCCAACTCACAATGATGAAATCAATTGCCTCCAAAAGCAGTACAGAGGCAGGTGTCAATCATCTCTGCCAGAGTCTTCTGCTTCTCATTTAATGCAATTGGGCACATTTGAACCTTCGGTCTTAAAATACCATGTAAACATCTGTCGTTGTATCTGAAGGTCTTTTAAAATTATTTCATTGCACTTTGTAAACATTAGAAGACAAAGCTTTTAATATTGCGTGCGCATTTGTTGTGCTTCTTTCCACCATTTTGTAGGTCATCTCCTCCACATGTTAGAGGACAGGAATCTAAATGGTATGAGTATACAACACGCAGTATAATCAGAACTTGAGTAGGTGATCAGAAAACCTAGCCTAGTAGAAGGGTTTCGTCCCTGGTGCTCCCATTTATGGACTGCTGATTTCCTTTGCTTCGGTGTTCTGCCAATGTCTTGTTTCCAGCTTTATCATCTGAAGCATGAATAGCAAGTTTTAAATTGTGTGATCTCAGAGGATCTCAAATCTGCTTACTCTTTTGATGAGCTAAAGAGCTGAGAATTATGCACCCAGCTGGTAAAGGGAAAAGCAGACATAATACCTTTTCCCCATCCTCTACAACCCTTTGTAGAAGTAATTTTTGTTGATAAAATAGTTAGGACAGCAGACCATTTGGAAATCATTTTTATCAAAATGAAACACCCCCGTACTACATACACACAATTGTGTGTGTGTCTGTGTGTGTGTGTGTGTGTGTGTGTGTGTGTGTGTGTATTAAGAATTAGCTACATCAGAGCCACTCTACTTCATTCTTCTTCTGGATGAACAACTGAAATATCTTTTTCTTTTTTTGAATTGGAGTCTCACTCTGTCACCCAGACTGGAGTGCAGTGGCACACTCACGGCCACCCCAGCGTCGACCTGCTAGGCTCCAGTGATCCTTCCACCTTAGCCTTCCAAGTAGCAAGAACTACAGTCACGTGCTACCACACCTGGCTTTTTTTTTTTTTTTTTGGTTTATTGTAGAGACGAGGTCTCACCAAGTTGCCTGGTCTGGTCTCGAACCTGTAAGCTCAGGCAACCCATTTGCCTCGGCCTCCCAAAGTGCTGGGATTATAGGCTGAGCCACTGAGCCTGGTCTAACTGAAATATCTTTAGAAGAGTCATCATTGGAATGTCTTTGCTGTAGTAGAGTAAGAAAAAAGTATCCATTTTTAGCTATATAATATAGTGTGTAAATTCAGTATATTAATGCTCATTAAACAAAAAAATTGAAAAGATTTTAGCACAGTTCTTAATACTGTTCATGCTTCAATAACCAAGTATTTATTGAATACCCACTGCTCTCAGCACTGTGAGGAGATACCAGAGATGAGTAATATGTCTTCCTCTCACATATGTAACTGGGGAATAAAAAGAATGAGTGTAAACAAGCAGAGAGCAAGACACAGCAGAGGCTCTAAGTTGGAAGGTGGAAACGCATTGCAGGATTGAAATATCATTCTCAAGTCCTTGGCTTGTTTAATTTTGTGGTTATATTTAAGGAGCATCAAAAGATGCCTCCTCCTGTTTTTTGTCTCTTCATTAGTCCTTTGCATTGCAGTTTCCTGGCCAATGCAAAACTTTATTATTCAAGAAAAGGTTGGTGTTTAACTCCAATTTTCTCTTTACGGTTGTCTGATACAGTTGTGCCCTCAGTTTCTGAACACGAATTGTACATGACCCTCTCTCAACTCTGCAAGAATTCTGATTTCTTCACCCAGCCCCTGCAATACTGTTTCTGTTCATTGCCTCTCCCCTCCTCACCTGTAACAAACCAAGCAAAGTCTCTCAGCCTCACAGAGCTTTCTTTTTCAGTCCTCCTCTGGGAGCTCTTTATCCCCGTTTCCCTCTGCAGCTGCAGGAGCAGCAAACATCCTGACTCCCCACCTCACCGCCTACTCTATGCTGGAGCACATTGGCGCCCTCACCTAGACCACTGCTGCTAGTGCCCTAAGCACACCCCTGCTCTCTTGTTTTCATCAGCTCTCTCTAATGTTTCTAAGGTCACAGTAATGTTTTCTGGGTCAAAACTCTCAGAAAGCTAAAAGAGGGCAAGCTCATTTTCTTTCCCATCCTTCTCTTTTCTATCATGTTATTTCATACACTAAATGGAGTGTGAATGAAACACAGAAATCATGTCAAGCTAAGATAAAGGAAGCCACAAGAGCACAGTGCGACTTTCTCTAGTCCCTCTGGATAGGTGATCAGTTCACTCTGCTTATGGACTTGGGAGTGTCTTTAAAAAAGAATACAGCCTTTTGCCCTCTTGTACATTTCCATCTTTCAAGTTTGAAAAGTTTTTTTCTGTTTGTTTGTTTGAGTTGGAGTCTCACTCTGTCACCCAGACTGGAGTGCAGTGGCACGCTCCCGGCCACCGCAGCCTCGACCTGCTGGGCTCCGGCGATCCTTCCACCTCAGCCTTCCAAGTAGCTGGAACTACAGGCACGTGCTACCATGCCCGGCTACTTTTATTTCGATTTATTGTAGAGATGAGGTCTCGCCACATTGCCCAGGTGGTTCTCGAACCCACGGGCTCAGGCAATCCACTCACCTCAGCCTCCCAAGCGTGGGATTACAGGCTGAGCCACCATTCTGTTATGTGTTTTTTTGAGCAATACTTAAAAAAATTTTAACTACTAGGTAGAAAGCTAATCTTTTCCTCATCATCTTCAAATAGTTATTTAATGCAATAATTTAAAATATATACACCCAAACAAAAGATTCATATTCACAAAATTTTATTGTGAACCACTGCTATTATTATTCCTTTGAATCACATATATAAGATTTAAGTTTGGTTCTCTTTACCCTTGTGTCTCTAAACTTTTTTCCTGGAAGAAAAAAAATCAGTGGGACCAAGGAAAGTGTAGAAGGAAACCCTAACCAAGCAGTTTAAACCACGTCCTTTGACATTTCCCCAAGTCTGGGGTGATCTTGTGAAATCCTTCCTTACGACCATGTCTAAAACTGAAGAGATTTTTGCATTCACATTCAAAAAACGGTTGCAAGTAAAAAGATGCCCTCCCACCCACAAGCCTGAGCTGTACAGAGCTATGAATGTTTGTTCTATCAAGTCTATCAAGAAATATTTGGATTTAAGTCATCAGTCCCCTCCAAATGACGGAAATTTATCAAATGATGTAAAAGCTGCTGTGCCTCATTTGAGTCATAATTAAATTACGTTGACATTTTAATGTGCATGCACAGAATATCTTAATAAAGATGTATTCCTGGGGGGGAGGAAATGCTGTGATTTTAAACAAACAAAGACAAACACAGGATACTAGAACCACATGAAACATAACATGGCAGGTACGCGCTATGAGAAGAAAGCCAGAAACACCACCTATCTTCATGTGAGTTTCTCAAGATGAGGTGGGACTGAAGAAAAACAGAGAAAGGGAGATTCTTCCACCCAGAAGGCTGACAGTGCCTCTGACTTCAGAGCATTAGGCACGCTGCCTAGAGGTGGCAATTCCAGGCTTCACATCAATCAACAAGAATATATGAAACACCCAATATGTATCTAAAACTCTGCTAGGCAATCCACGAGAGAAAGGGCATGAGAAATAATCTCTACTCATTAGAAGCTTATGGTGAAATTGGGGATACAAACAAACACAAAGGAAAACAATTTCTGGACAATGCTACATTACACAACACAACAAATAATATCGGTATTTTAACAGGAAATTGTGCTGTAAAAATAATTAGACAATGCTGATAGTTTCTCAACTTCCATGTGCAATATTGATGTTTAATCAAGAGACTGCTATGTGTTAGATATCTTTGAATTATAAAAATGTCATTAGTCCTTGCTGGAGAACTCTGTGCAAAAAAGATATTTTCCCCCACTAAACTAATTCCACAAAAGCATCAGCTTACATACATAAAAGTAGAATCATGCCCCCAAAAATTCCCAAGAAAGTTTTGACTAATGGAGCTTCTGGATCTTCATGTTAATCATTTAAATGTTGACCATATGTCATTACTGTTAATTCCCAGAGAAGAGCAAAAATTTCCTCACCCCCCTCTCTACCAAACACTTTTAGATAATCATCACTGTTCCACTGGTGTAGATAGTTTCTGTGGATAATTGAGTTCCTGCTGTCCCTATTACTTGCTGTTCCCATTACTTGTCCCCATTACTTGTTTTAAAACCTGAAAACAAAGGAAAATATCCTCCTTTGCATAGTGGACTAAGTCATGCTGTTTTATTTCTCTCTTCTCTGTCCTTTTACCATAAATCTCATAAAGGAAGTATTTTACTTTTTTTTGGTAATCATAAGAGGAATGACTTGCATTTTCTGTTGTATGCTAAATTTCCTGAAGTATCTTACGTTCCCACCCTCCCCTCATCTCCTCCTGCCATTCTTTCTGTGTGATTGCATCCTTGCTTCAACCATGTATTTCTAATTCAATAGGAAACTTTTTTAAATGGTCTAGTTACCCATGAGACTATCTAAGGTGACTATACATGGGAGTTTTCCTGGGACAAGAATGTCTGTGCTGTCCTGGCATAATTATCAATAGCTCACTTTTCACCCCCCAGGCAGTCCTCATTTGAAGGGTAAATTGTGACATTTCCCTTTACTATATAATCTATTCAAGGAATAGTACTTGTCTAAGAAAAAAATACATCTAAATGTACAGATCATGAATAAAAATGTTAATACCTACTCAGATAGATTTTTTTTCAAGTTAGTATTTTGCTAACAGAATTTTTGCCTGTACATATTGTATACCTATTTTGAAGTAAAGGCTTATTGATGGCTTGTCTTGGTAGCCAAACTCCCAGTAAACTCCCCCCATACCCAGAAAATTTGTACATACGTAAAATCTAGTGCGTGGCAACTAAGTAGAAAAAATCAGTAGTAAAGCTTCATGCATTTAAGTACTACGCCATGGAGTCCTCATGCTTATCACAGAGAGTAAGTCAGGTGCAATATCGCAATAATCACAGAACTGAAAGGGAGTTAATCTCATCTGTCTCCTGCCTGTAGGAAAGATTATACCTAGAAACTACTAGATGCCTATCAGAACAGCTCTATTTATTGCCAGGCAAAGCAGTATAAAGTGCTTCCCAAAGAAAAGCACTTTGGCTCACTTTGGAATTTTAAGAAGTTTTGATCATTCTAATAAAAGTTTGTAGATTTGGGAAGGAGGACCTTGTCCTGTTGCTTCAATTTTTCTTTAAGCCAGACTTTTTCTTTTTCTTTTTTTTTTTTTTAAGATGTGTGGTACAAATCAGGGTTAGGTATACAAATGGTCATTGCACAGGTAAAGTTTGGGCCTCACTTTGGTCCCCATTTTACCTGATTTGAGATCAGGTACCCTTACTGATGAAGTGTTTCCCCCTCCTTCCCCTGGCAGTTTCCCACTACTGGCAGTTCCTTTCTTATGATAATTGTTCAGGGTCCGCTTATGAGTGAGAATATATGGTACTCAGTTATTTGTTTCTGTGATAGATCACTTAGTATTGTAGACTCTGAATTCATCCAAGTTCCAGCAAAGTTCATAATTTTTTATGGTTGTGTAATATTCCATCATGTATATGTACCACATTTTTTTTATCCAGTCCTCTTTCGATGAGCAGCACGATTGGTTCCATGTTTTTGCTATTGTGAATAGTGCTGCAATAAACATGCATGCCAAACTGTTTATAAGTCACTCAACTGCACCCCAGAACAAAATTCAAGAAGATTTATAGGAATTACAAATTATAGCATGCAATAATGTAAAGTTCGCAATGAAGCCAGACTTATTCTAAAGGTTTGTCTTATCATTCTTTGCTCATGGAGGGTGAGAGGGGCATTTCTTGGGTATCTCCACACTTGGAAACTGAAACAAATGAGCAGAAGCAAACAGGAAGACACGGAAAAGTCCTCATTTCCTGAAACTCTTCCCTCATGGTTCTGAACTTTGGTTTGAATCTAGGTTGAATTATAACTGAAGTCTAAATTTTTTCTCTTCTCTTTGAACTTTGGTTATTAAAAATAAACAATTTATAAGGTACAACACATCCACGCTCCTTTGCAGTAAGATATCACTCAAATTTAGAATCATAAAAGTGTCAAGGATCCATATGGTGCAATGTGCCTTATGATAGAACCTCTAAAAATTCGAGATTCCACTGAAGTTTCTTCAAAAAGAACTCACACAATCAATTGTTCTGTCCAGAAATTAGAAAGCACTGACTCATAATAAGCAATGAGTATCACAGGAAAGATAGCAATCAAATGTAACCACAGGCCAGTTAAAGAGCATAATGGAGAAGCAAACTGTTCTTTAGTACTACACATGAAATGAAATTATAACTTGCGACATATCAAAAAATGAACAGTTGTGTTTTTCACATCTATGGCTTTTGTCCTGCTCTTTTGTTGCTCATTATTCATTATTGAATTCTTTCATTGTTCAGTATTGTAATGCACATATAATTCATGGCTGATCACAAACAGGTGGCTGTATTTCTGAATTATTGGGTTTTCTGCTGCTTTTTCCCTGTTATTGGTGAGCAAGGGTTGTAGTTTACACTGTCTCCCATCCTAACAGCAGAACCATTTGAAAGGATGAAGTAGTAATAAAATAGTATTCTCCACTGCAGCACACACCTTGAGACTCTAAAAGAAAAACATTGGTAAAAACCACATCCATCCATGGTGCTCAGAACCAGAGCGCCAAAGCCGGTGCATATCCTTCGACTTGAACCTTCCTGGTTCAAGTGTCCTTTCCCCATGTAGTTAAGTAGCTGATACAGTCAAACTGAAAGTATCAAAAGGCTTAAGAAAGATTTCAGTAAATTCACAGATGCCATTATTACCGGCAGCTATTAAATGATCACAAAAGACCACCATGCCTTCCCAGAGAACACCATCACATCTGAATACCAAGCTAGATCAAGCCCCGGCCTGATTAGCTTGAATACTGCTGATGTCCAATGGCCTTAATTAAAATACCCCCCACATGTGTTCTCTGGAGCACAATCTTATTTTAGTGAAATATTAAAATAAGATGATAGGCAATTGTGAAGACATTTTTACCAGTGACTTTAGCATTAGAATCATAAAAGGATGGGAAAAAATATAATAACATTATTACTTTAAATGTCCTCAACTGTGCAATGAAGATTAACTTTCTGTACCTTTTCCCACAGAAAAAGCATTATTGTTAACCTTAGTATGGTTTATGGTATGATTTGATCGGTGAAAAAACTTTGTCTTTCAGCAGGAATTTCTAATATATCACATTATATGTCACTTTACAGTTATGATACATTGATATGGAGATCAGTAACTCTAGTTAAGTTGTATTTGCCATTTTTGATATGTAGATTTTAATTAATTTGGAAATCTAATTTTAAAAATGATATCTTTGGGGAGCTTTCTAAAAAGTTACGGTTAACATTTATATTTCTAACAGATTCATTTTGAAATAGAAAGTTACCATGATATGAGCTAAGTAATACAGATAGTAAAATAAAAGTTGTGGTAAAGCACATAGTTTTTCCATGCATTTCAGAAATTAAATCCAGTCTTATAGCTTACAAATTTACTTCGTTCGGTGGTTTATAATTTAAAGATACTAGAATTAGACAGAGGATAGAAGAGAAGGGTGAAAAACAGACTCTAAAATCAGTCCTTGATTGAAAGTTACTTAATATATGAAAACCTTTTGTTAGTAGTACTAGTTGACAATGTAATCCAAAGTACTTTCATGAATAAATATGAGACTATCAAGGCTTCGGTAAACTTAGTTCAGTTGCTGGATGGCAAGTAGGTCCTAGTTAGATTATAACATAAAATGTCAGTTTCATACCTAATAGAAGTGTCTAGAAGGTAGCAGTTTTCCATCCCTGATACAAGTCTACTTTTCTTTTTTTATGAAAGGATATTTCTCAATTCAAATCCTAAGCAGTTACACTTAGGATTTGAATTGAGGTTCTTAAAAAATAACAATTCTGCTAGAAAATGAATTTGTCTTTACTGTGAAAACACAGTTTATCTGAAGAGAATGATCATTCTGTCCTTGACAAGCAGACTGGTTCTTTATTTGAAATAAATGAAGTTCAATAAGAAAGCAATCAAAATTTGGTCTTATTTTAATTTTTAAAATTTAATGATAAAATACTCATATTTTCATGATGCTTCATATGGCACAACTATATGATAAAACTGTGTCATCTTAACACATTCAAAATGGGGGATCTCTATTATACTGTATTCTCACTCTCTACTTTTTAAAACTAAGTATTTCAAGTTGCCTCCTCTATACATGCTCTTAATAAGGAATAGTCACTTATATGATTGATGATTATATATCATAAATACATATAATTATTGACCAGCACAATAATTATAATCTGAAATGTTTTCCAAGTGACAAATAATTTACATATTGAAGTCTAAAAGTATGGGAGGAGTGGTTCTTGAAAGAAAATTTTTACAATTTTTTTATCTTACAATGTAGATTTAAGCTTTTGAGAGGTTTAGTAACTTTTAGATAATTTCTATTAGAATTCTTCACGTGATTCAAAAGCAAAGCAATGTGATAACAATATTCTTTCATTTGCTCAGACAGAAGTATCTTAGCTTATCTTAATACAGATCTGTATTTTTTTTAAGTATTTCTTGACCAGAGGTCTGTGTACATGTGTCTTTTTCCCAGTTCATATTAAACTCAGTTGTGTGATTTAGGAACTTGTCTATGACAGAACTGTGAAGGAATAGGAAAGGTATCTGAAAATGTTAGGAAAAAAATTATAGCATAATCAGAAAAAGTATAGTATTTTTTCATAATAATACTAAAATGAAACAAAAAAAGAGCTTTATTGGATAGTGAATTCTAACTAAGTTAAAAAACCAAACAGACACTTAAGTATAATAAGTTTTCTAAAAAGGATGATCTTGAAGAATTTTCTGAGATAGTCTAGAGTAACTTGTACAAGTCACTTAGGATTTGGGGACTTGCTATGTGTGAAAGGAAGGGCCTTGGATGGAAGCTCTTCAAGGTGGCTGGCAGCTTTATTGTTCTGTTAATTCTTCTATGATGCTAAGACAGGGATTTAAAAGGCAGGATTAACATCAAGGGACAATATAATTATGTCACCTTCTACATGTTCAGCAGTTCCAGATAAAGACATGGTAAAAGTGTGCATTTATCAAATATATCTATGTTGTGGAAGCATGCCAATTGGTCCCTGACCTGCCCCCGAAAATATTTGATCCATGAGAGTAATATGTCTCCAGATACTTCCAGGATACAGTATGTAACTAAGTTGTTCAAGATTCTAGAATTCTAAATGTGAGCTATTACTGCATTTTAAAGATGTTTTATACTCATGTCTGTGAATTTTTATGAGGTATAGTACAATCATTGATTGAATTTTTGACTTTTCATTTCAATACTTTTAGTGACAGAGTATATATAACATAATTTTAAAAGACCTATATTTAATATATATATTTCAGGTTCTGAATTGACTTTACTTTCAAATAAGTATTCTTTTAATGAGAATAAAATCTTAATAATACTTAGATATGGTCATCTTTTTTTCCATCCTGATCTAAAAAAAAATGGGATTTTTCTATTGGGGTGTGTGCAAAAGAGATACATTTGTATACATGCTCATACATACAGCAGGATAAATCTGTCCAATAACTTCTATGGCTCTTAGCGAAAAAAAAAAAAAAAAAAACATTATACACGAGCACAAGATTGGGGTGGAGGAGTTATAGTAACAAAAAGAAAGTAACAATGAATTTTTAAATGCCATAAATGAATTTCAACTTTAATTCCCCATTTTTCCATCCAGAACAAGTGCCACCCAGGACCAGTTTTCGAATGGATTCCTCTGGCAAGTATTCTTCAGTACTCACAGTTCTGTGAACACAACATCCTCCATCTTGTGTAGCAAATCATTCTTCTGCGTAGTATCTGTTTTTTAGTGTAAAATCATTGTGCTATTTTATTCACCCACATAAGCATGTATTCAAGGTAGAGAGCAAGTCTCATCCTGGTGAGCCTAAATACTTGCCAACAAAAGGCAAAGGAAAATAGTCTATTCGTGAATCTATTTCCCAAAATTCTTTAGTAAAAGACTGCATTAGAAATCAGATACCAAAGAAAGTCATCAACCTGTCTAGATCTGTGCTGTCCTATACAGTAGCCACTAGCTAGTGTGATTATTATTATTATTTTATTTTTTTTTTTTTTTTTGGAGTTGGAGTCTCACTATTTCGCCCAGACTGGAGTGCAGTGGCCGCTCCCGGCCACGGCAGCCTCGACCTGCTGGGCTCCGGCGATCCTTCCGCCTCGGCCTTCCGAGTAGCCGGAATTACAGGCATGCGCTACCACGCCCGGCTGATTTTTTTATTATTATTATTGTAGAGATGAGGTCTCGCTGCCCAGGCGGGTCTCGAACCCGCGGGCTCAGGCAATGCACTCACCTCAGCCTCCCAAAGGCGCGGGATTACAGGCTGAGCCACCGAGCCCGGCTTAGTGTGATTATTGGGCACCTGAAATGGGGTTAATCTAAATCTACATGTGTTTTAAGATATGTGTAAAATCCATACTACATTTCAAAGACTTAGTACCCAAACCCACAACAGAAAGATATGAATAATATTTCATTAATTATCTTTATATTGATTTGTGTTGAAATAAAATTTTAGGTACATTAAAATACATTATAAAATAATTCATCCGTTTTGTTTTGCTTTCTAAAATGTGACTACTAGAAAATTGTGAGTTACTTGTATAGTTTACCTTTTATGTATTTTGAACAGCGCCAGACTAGATAGAAATAAAAAGCTAGAGGATCTCAAGCTAGAGATGTGCAATTTAGATATTTCCAAAACTTATTAGACATTTTGCTAATATAGAACTCAATTATCTTCAAATCAAGTATATATCAGCTTAATTTTTTTAACACTGCCAGTTACAAAATGCTGTATTTCTAAAGGACTTTAAGCTAGGATAGAATATCACAGTTTTAATTTTAAGAGTTTTTAACCAATTAATTTACTTTAAATGAAAAATTTTTTGACTTTACCATTCTGAAAACACCAATTTTGGTTTAGGCTAAAATACTTAACATTATTGTAGAAATGAAGAAGGAAAAAGATTTAAATTTTTGTACTCTTAGAATTAGTAATGGAAATGCTTTGAACCACTGATTAGCCCACTGGATTAAAAGTCAGAACACTGAAACAAATGCAGAAAAGAGTGTTTCATAATCATAGCACTATTTCAGGGCTGAAGGCTCACAGCACACATCTCTAGAGTGTTTCCATGATGACAGCTCATTATCCATCTCAGCATGTTCTAACATCCCTTGGAGAATATATGTGCTTGAGATCACTTCATTCTGTAAGTTTCCATGTCATTTTCTTATAGAAAATATGGAAGATATTGCTTAGTATTTTGTCCTCAAATAATGTCTAAAGTATGTGTTTAGCTTGTTCTGAAATTTTTAAAGCATTATTATTCATAAATACTAACTGTAAGATTCTTGCAATTTTTTAAAAAGAAATTATCTTATACCCGGAGAGAAACTTGGGTCTAGTAATTATAGTTGATAAATTAAAGCAGGTTTTCTTTTGAAATTCTTAATCTCAACTTACTGATGACAAAAAGCACATTTCTTGAAAATCTCAGGTTCTGAATGCTTTTTTTTAAAAAAGAAAAAAAAGAAAAAAAGAAAATCCATCCAGTAGCTTAAATTACCTTGATATATATGAGAAGTGATAGTTAACATTTCTTTAAAATACTTCACTTAAAAGACAAAAGTTATAGTTGAGTTTATTATACTACTATACAATACAGATTTTCTTTTTTTTGGCATATATATATATAGTTTTTAAGTTTTGGCATATATATATAGTTTTTAGTTATAAAAACTATATGTATATATAGTTTTTAGTTATAAAAACTATATGTATATATAGTTTTTAAGATGTGGGGTACAATTCAGAATTAGGTTTACAAGTGGACATTGTACAGGTAAAGTTTAGACCTCCATTTGGTCCCCACTTTGCCTGGTTTGAGATCAGGTACCCTCCAGATTTTCAAGAAAAGAACCAATTCAAATACTTTATTAAATGTCCACACAAGTTATCAAAATACTTTGGAAAATTATGATGGCATTCAAAATAAATAGATCTCCCATATTATTTCTCATACTTATAAAATACCCTTTATCAAATTTTGTGTCATGATCTTTGACTCAAATATACTCATTATAATTGTGTTATATTATCATCTTTATCTGCATAAGATCCTTAGGTACAGAGGCAAAATTGATACTAGGAAGTTCTAAATAATATATTTATGAAACTAAGTGATAACCCCATAGTGTAATAATGCTGTGATTCTTTGGGCCTAGTAAATTGGCAAGTACCTTAAGGCAACTAAATTCAAGAAACGTTTATTTAGCAACTCCTACAAGCTGTGCACAATGGAGCGCCAGATAGCCAGAGATAATTATGTCATCACCTAAGGAGAATATTAGTGAAAAGCAATAGAATCTATGGCTGGAACCTTTGAATGGGCAACTCCGGAATGCTGTATCACATAAACCACTTCCAAAGGAGACCTTTCCCTGTTTAGGATCAAAAGAAATCAGAGGTCATAAAGGGGGCATCAACAGTATCAAATGAGGCTTTGAAGTCAATCATTACAAGGAAAGAGAAAAATGACTGTTTAATTCAATCATTAGAATGTCATCAAGGACCTTGAAGAGTTTAGTAATGCCGAGAGAGCATAAAAAAGACTGGCAGGAATGGATCAGAGATGGAGTGAAGGCACTACTGGAGACTACTTTTCCAAGGAAGAAATGGAAGCAGGGAGGAAGATGATATTTAGGATAGGAAAATCTGAGCTTATTTGAAGGCTGAGAAAGGAAACCAAATAGAAAGTGGGAAATGGTTTTCACTATGGCTAAAATATCTCTGACTACATTCACATTACCAAAGGGACAGAGGAGAATGGTAAAGAGAAGGGATTCGTTTAAGGCAAAAAGTGTTAGCTACTTATCAGGTAATGTTAGATTCAGCAACAGAAACTATTTAATTTCTGTGTAACTCATTCTGTCTCTGGAGTACATGGAAATCCAGAAGCCAAGAATATGTTTAATAATATCTTTGATTTTTGATACCTTCCTCACTTTGTCTTTCCTAAATCTCTGTACAAGGAAAAGCCAAAAAGATAATGCTGTTTCCAGCAGGAAAAAAATGAATAAATGCATTCTCTGTGCCAAACTATGATGATAAGCCATGGTACTTACGTTTTAATTAAAACACAAAAGGGGATTCAAGTACCAAAATGTAATTGATATGTTTACAGCCGCATCCCATATACCAAATTAATTCATAAAAATGTTATTCTTTATGTTTTAAAGATCAAATCCATTCATTTAATTAACCAGTTATGTTCAGTTACCCAACCTTTTCCCTAATATTGTGCACAAAGTCTTGCCTTTCAAAAGCCAAACCAAGGATATATGTAGCACATGAATCTCCTAAGTCTTAGTGTGGAAGAGGAATTGACTTTTGAAACTCTGCTTTTCTTATTATGAGGGAATTTGGTTTGTTCTGATACCTGGATGTGGTCACCATTTACTACTTTTTAAAGTTAGCTTTTGCAATATTGGTGTGAGCCCAGGATAAACTGGGATTTGTAAATTCCATTTCAGTAACTTGCTACAGTGGTCATGTAAAATCCCATCTGGGAACAGTATCATGAGATACTTTATTTCATAATGGCTGAGGATCCCAGGACCCAGTTTCTATAAAAGAGGCCACACTGGCCATGGCTGGCCATTGAACACCAATGACCAAAGAATGGTTTGTCTCCCCTGAGTCTATGTTTTCACAACCACTGCCTCTTCTTGAGATGCAGCACCTGACAGTGTCCCTGACCGTTCTGCAGAAAGGGCATAGGAATAAGATGGATATTTTTTAAAGAACACAGAAAAAATAAACAAGAAAACAGAAAAGAAAAAGAATTTCAGTGGGGAATGGTTGAGCGACATGCAAAACAATTCAGGGCTGGATATCTACCAGACACCTTCATCTAACAATCTCCCAGGTGCATAGTTTATGTAAGAACAAGTGAGAGGAGTGGTGACTATTGACTCTGTCTCAATGATGTCAAGAGTTGACCATTGGATTTTTCCTGCTTTAAGTCCTTGCATTAATAAGGGTAGAGATAAAACATGAAACAATATTTGAAACATGTTGTTGTCAGGCCAGAAGAGCAGCTAGGGGAAAATATGAGAAACATCATAATCTTCTAAGAGAATAACAAAGCAGAAAGGAAAAATAATAATGTCTCCCAGCTTTGTGCATATAATTTTAGTTATTTTGCAAAGCCAGACTTAAAATGGGGGGGGAGCCAAAGAAAAATTATCTTTCTAAAAAGTTCTTATTTTCTCAACAACAAAAATACTACTGCCTCAAGGCACAATCTATCATTTTAACTTTTTTCCAGTTGACTATTTCTCTAAAGTTTCTGTGCCCTGCAGCCTCTGAATCTGTGTTCAAAATTAACAAAGAAATAAAAAATACATCACATCTGCTGACATACTTCTCTAAGGAGACTCTATTTGCCTCACTCTACTTGCTCATGTACCGTGAAGCTGTCTGTCTCTGCCTGGAAGCATGGAGACAAAGTGGCTGACACACAATACCCTACATTTAAAATCAGGTTGGGGGATGCTTACTTGGCAGGGGAAATACTATGATCATGAAGTCAGGGTGGATTAGAGCAACAGGATCATGATTGTCATTAAAATGCCCATAAAGAGTAGAGAGAAGGAGGATAAATGTCTTATTCACATCTATGTTCTTCAGAGTTAAATAAAAATAACTTGCCAAAAATCTAGATTTTTCTCCTAAAAAGCTGGATATCTGGGATTGTCATAATTTCAGCATTTTCCCAGGAGAAAAGTTCTACTTAGCAAATAAGATGGATCACATAGTAAACTTCTCCTAGAGTTACTCATGCAATATGAATGGAACAATTTCCCACTTACCATACTCAAGAGCAGTACAAAAACAAGGAAAATATAGGGGATGAAAAGTCCCAGTTAAACATATGCTGACTGTGTCACTTTAAGTATAGAAAATATATCACCTTCTATTTGAACTTTTCATGTCTATATGGTCTAGAGTCCTCCAAGTTTAAAGTGACCTAGAGAAGAGACTGCCCATGAGCAGTTGAGGCATAATCAACTTGTAAAATTTGAATAGCAATTGAGTATTGTGGGAGTCTCCCATCTCCCTTGCCTAGGTACCTGCTATGATTTTTGCAGGGCTGTTCTTCCTGCCTTCCCGAAGGGTTACATAACCCAATATGTGATTTCATATATGATATTGTAGATTCTATAATGAACTAAATTCAAACACCAGTTGTGTCTTATAGAGTGTAGGGCAAAGTTTTCATCTTCCCTCTACCACCCAACTCTATTTAATAAGAACTTAATGTGTCTATGTTCTTCCACCTTTAAAATATGAATGATTATATAAGTTATAAGGGATGTAGAGGTCTAATTGATTACTCTTCTTCAAGAGTTTTATAGTATTTGTCAAATGGAAAAGGCCTTAATCATAAGTGCATTTGGTTATAAAAGGATGTGAATAGTCATTGGGTTGTGCACAATGCTTACATATGTATGCACTTATGTGCTTGACTCAGTTTTTTTAAGAGCGCACCTATATTCAGCATTTCCCCACATATCAGAAATGAATGACTTGCCTTCGCATAGCCCTGAGAATAGCCCAGGTTTGGGGGCACCAAAGCAAGCCTATTATCATTGTCCTTTATACACAGTATCACTCCAGCAGCCACACCTACTGCAGAGATTTGCCTGGCCATCATTCAATGAGTGTCTCTCTACTACAATTGCTACTGTATATCCAAGTGGCTTAGACATGGGTTTTTGTCCCATGAGAATTCACTGAAATCTCATCTTAATTCCATAACTATCCTGTTTAAGCAAGAGAAATTTTACTTAATAGTTGCTTCCATCAGTTCTAACGCCTCCTTTAAATCTTAAGGCTCAAAAAATCACTAAACATTTCTTAAGCAACAGATGGCATAATAAATATTTCCCAGAATTGCTGTTCATTCACTGACATCCTAACAGTGGGTATGAAAGAACCCACAACTCAGTCATGATTGAAGTATTTCCCCCTGAGGAAAGTGCAAAGGGCCAGTGGGAGGTGGTAAGCATAGCTCATGTTCTCCTTAAAAAGTCAAAACATTTTGCATGGTTTTAGTTTATTCTACAGCTGAAAAATAATGACATTCAGGAGAGTTTCCCAACTTATTTTTTAAATACACATCTCTTCCTTCGGCTGACTTCAGAAAAGTATTCTAATTTACTCTGAGTAACTAGTGAAGTCAGAAGCCAATCAGTGGCTTCTATATTCTAAAATATTGGGGGATAATAGTTCATGTCGACCTATAAGTTATGAGAAACCTAAAGAAGCTTGTCAGAAAATAATCACTTAAGCCTCAATAGAGAAAAGTGTAAATTCTATATTTTCTAATCTTTCCAAATTTAAAAGAGACAACTTCTTTTAGGCATATGTCACACACACACACACACACACACACACACACACACACACACACACACACCTGAACTAGATGCATCAAGTCATAAACAGATATTAGTAAATTACTAGGTAGTACTTTACCACTCCAGGGTTTTACCATCTGTTCTCTCTTACTTCTTTAATAATCAGTCTAATCAGAATAAACATCCTCAAAGTGACAGCCAGGCTTCTTGAGGGCAATTTGAATGCTCTCAGGAAAATAAAAAATTGTGGAGAAATCAAGTTCTTTTCCCTCAGAAAATTAATATGCTCTTTCTTCTTGTGGTGATTCCCTCATAGTGCCCATGGCAGGTCACTATTATTCCAGAGACTACCTAATCTGGAGTACCTACTTGTTTGTTACCATATTTTTTAAAAATCCTTTATGCTTTCCATGGACTCTAACAGCACTCTCATTAATTACATCCACAAAATTAATTTATCATTGGTGTATTCAGTTTCTCAGGGGATGGGAAGGAGGCAGAATTCGTTACTCAATGGGATCTCCTTTATGCCAGGTCCAGATTATAAGGAACTGGACGTTCACCTTCGGAGGATGGAGTCTGGATTTGGCTTCAGAATCCTTGGGGGAGATGAGCCTGGACAGCCTGTAAGTTGAACCCCCTTTATTTCCACACTATGGGCTATACTGCATGTATTAGCACCTAGAAAAACATTATTCAATATGACATCTAAAAGGAAGTACCCTAAGAACTCTCATAAAAAATTCAAGCTTTGTCTTTTTTCTTGCTGTTCTCTTTAAAAAGATCTGACAACGTAAAGGTGTCTCCATGGCCAGTACCTCATCATAAATCACACTAAGAAAGGGTCATTGTTCTTTTCTAAATGGATTGGATTCCTCTTGAGTATTTCAGTTATTTTAACTGAACGGACCCCTGGTCTCTTTGGTGGTATCTCATGGGTAAAACAACAGAAGACACATGTGAAGAGGTGACTTGGAACAGCATATTTATGTATGTTTTCAACCAAAACAACAAGGAAGAGAAAACAGAGGGATAAACAGAGGTAAAATCAAGCTCAGTGCTACAGAATCTCAGCAAGATTTTAATTAAAGGATTACCATGAGAAGATGTCCACAAAGTCAGCTTTGATTGGCACAATATTGGAAATTTGGGGAGGGTTCTGATGAAATCTTTATATATATGCAGACATATATACATGTATATATGTATTGAAAGTGAAAACAAAAAATATCAACAGTCATTAATATACAGAAAACTCAGTAAGCCTAGATCTATGAGCATGTGTTAAAACATCAGCTATAAAACACTCATTGTAACAGATGTGTCTTAAATGGTGCCCACTGTGACTAAGACAGGTCCATGAAAGTTTTGCATAAATGAAGAGCATGAGCTGTGCAGTCAATTGTCTGCACCCCATCCTAGCTCATGCCTAAGCCTCAGCTTTCTCATCTACAAAATGAGGATAACAACAGTACTCTCACATGAAGTCACTTTGAGGATTAAGGAAGTTAACATAAGTAAAGGTCTTGGTATTGTGCCTGGATCATATTAAGTGCTGAATAAATGCTTGTCATTATCAACTTTGTCTCTCTTGTTACTAGATTGTTCCAGGAAATAAAATTAAAAATAAAACATGGGCAGAAATCTTCAGGTGAAAAAGTTAATCTAGTAAGTGAAAGGAATCTGTCACAGTTAAAACTGTCCCAAAGTGGAGTAGATTGTCCTGGTAGGGAGTGGGCTCCCTCACACAAGAGGTATTCAGACAAAGTCAACGTGAACCTGGCAGGAACCCAGAGGAGCTTCCTCTGCCCTGCAAGAGGAGTTGGACTAGATGATTGATGAGGTCCCTTTCTACAGAGAACTCCAGAAAGCTGAGCTTGGACTCTAGTGATGAGGGCACTCCAGGAAAAAAAGACTTGTTTCCGAATTCCTAGGGATAAAATTTGGCAGCCGTCAACCCGAATGCCACTAATTTTCCAGCTGCCAAAGAAGATGTGAAAGTATATTTGCCGAGGAGGGTTGGCCAGATTTCCCTTAGTGCTTTGAGAGGAGAGAGAAAACTGAGGTAAAATACAGGGCTCAAGGAACTTCAGGCTTAAATGTATTCAGAAACTAAATTTATCACAGATAGAAGAAGCAAGCCTTTGTTCACGTTGCTCCCATTCCCTGCTTTGCTCCCTCTCCCTCCATCACCTGAGTCTGAGTTTACCAGGAATCCTATGTCACCTAGTCACCCCTACAGCCTCACTCCTCTCTAAAGCTCTTGTTTTATATTTACAGAACTGAAGACATTACCAAGTCCTTTCATGTATGTAAGCGTTTATCTCCTTGATTTATACTCCAGAACCTCCTGGCCTCCACAGGATATTCATCTGAGTTAGCCTCATTCAAGATTGTTTCCTGACATGTTCATTTATCTACCTTTTTTATTTAGTCAGCAGGATTTTAAATTTCTCCTAAACAAGGACTTTGCCTGACCCTTTTTATTCAATGTTAGTGCCCCATAAACTTAAAATGTGCTGTTATTCAGAGTGAGCCAAACTCAAGGTCCTCCAGGCTGCCATGTGTATCCAAGACTCCTGCAAAGTCTAAAGGAACAGTCTCCTCAGACTGCCCCACTTTAAACATCAGCTATACATTTGAGCATCCCCACTGTGTAGTAGGTTCTCTGTGCACTGGTTACCAACTTGCCCGAGTCTGGTGAGACAGAACACCCACACACATACCAAATTACATGAAGTGACTTTATTACTTACAGATAGGCAGCAAGGGGCAACAGGAGCCTAGATTCATAGTGAGTCAGTCCCCAAGACTCAGGAAAGGTGCCCAAGACAGATGAAGTCTCAACTGCATATGCCCCACTTTCACCACAGCTGATGGATCCCCAAAAACATCCCACTGTTGGTTTTACTCCCTGGAGAAACATGATTCACTGGACTAAAGCTTTGAAGGACATCCTATTTTTAGGGAGAACTGGCACAGAACCCAGACTATTCCAGCCAGTCAGGCCTTCCTTATCGTAAAATTTGCATTCCTAGCACAGTCTACAGTTATTCTTGAGAACTACAAGAGAGAAAGGAGGAAAAACTGGGTCAGCCTAAGGCCAGATAACTATTCTGCATCTACTGCCTGCCTTAGGTTCAATAATTCACTGGAGAACTCAGGAAAGTGCTATACCTAAAATTAAAGTCATATTATAATGAAAGGAGACAAATTAGAACCAGCCAAAAGAAGAGATGCATAGGACAAATTCTGGAAATTTTCCAAATATGAAGCTTCCATCATCCCTAGAGACATGTTAGCCTCCAACATAGACACATAGAGTATTGCTAACCAGGGATGCTCACCCAAGTTTTAATGTCCAGTGTTTTTATTGCGGTTTCATTACATGTACATGATTCATTGAGTCATTACCCCCTCCCTAGAGGTCAGGCTGATATCATATGGCTCAAAGGTCAAACCCTCTAATTGCATGACTAGTCTTTCTGATGTTGTCAGTCCTCATCCTAACATTACTGGTGTGTCTGGCTCCATCTTGAGTCATCTCCTTAGCATGAATTATCCAGTATGATCTAAGGGGCTCACCATGAACAGCAAAGATAATCCTGTTTCAAGGGCACAGGGGCAATGACTAGACTTCTCTTTGGGCTGAGACCAAATTCTTTATAACAAAGCCATATGCTTAAAAAGACCCAAGTGAGTGGCACAAAATAAAACCACACTCAAAATAAAATACAACTTTAAGGTAATTTTTATAGCATGTTGTAGGATACTGGGCACTAGTTAAAACAATTGCAGGGCACTTAAGGGTAAATCTGTAATAGTTATACTGACATAATACCTCAAACTTAACTATTTAAAGAGTTTCCGTTTGTTCCAGACTACACTGACTGGCATGCTCCCCACTCCTCCATACCAATCTGTGAGCTCCTCGAAGGCAAAGACTGGTTTAATGGTGTTTGTATCTTCCAAGCCTAGCCTGATACAATAAACAGTTGTTCAATGGAATTGAAAAGAGTACTTTTCACCAAGCCAAATCTGTCACCTGAGCTTCTCAGAACAGAGAATGATCTCTAGTTTACATTTTCTGAGGCCTCTAAATTCTAGTCTCTGTATATTTAAAGCAGCCTAGTCCTAGAAGGAGAGATGGTGTCATGACAGCCCTACAACATGCTTTGTTTATTCCCCAATTTGTTGAGCATCAACAAATTTCACATTTTTTAAATTTTTGATTTTCATCTTCTCTTGAAAAATAAATCTGGGAACATTGAGCTCATCTTTCTCAATGACAGTAAATGGCTGGAGATTAGTGGTGGTCCTTTACAAACTGAATCTTGCCACAGTTCCCCAAACTACCTTATATCTGTGTTACTCATTTAGGCTCCTATCTTTGAAACTCCCATCCCAGATGACTGGATTAAAAAAAAAAAAATGGAAAGATGAATATTCTAGAGGCTAAGCATTGAAAATGTTATCAGGTCCCTTTTCCCATATATAAATATGAGTAGAAGATTAAACTATAAAATAAATGTAAGACAAAGCAACAAAGTTCTAATTCTTCCCATGATACTTACTATAACATAGTCTTTGAAATATGAAATTCTTTACTTTGCTGGACCCCAAGGCTCACACTTTGCCTGCGTTGGGGATAAACCAGCATTCAGTAAAGACTGTCTTCAACTGCTCTCCTCCTCCAGAAGTGGGAGGGATTGCATGACTGAATCATGGTGAAGGCATGATCTCGGCTGGCTCAAGAAGGGGCAGACTTTGCCTGGCACAGAAGCAGTAGAATTTTTGCCAAAATAGAAGATGTATTGCTCAGAATGAAACTCAGGGTTGTGCCTGAGGCCATGGTTACTACCCAGCCTAGGGACATCTTTCTGCTTGGTTTCTACACAAGTTCCCAACACTTCTGAATATTGGCTTTGTATTCCTAAGACCTATCTCCCTTCCGTGGACAGGTATCAAGTGTTTATGATAAGCCTCCTCAGATTACATGAATTGCTAGTTATCCTATTGTGTTTATTTATATTTATTCTAGTTTCTTCCTTCATTTGAATGATTCAAGACATATTCATTCTGTAAGTTACAATTTTGATATTTAAGCCTTAAAGTGAAAGCCTAAATCTACCTGAAGCAAACAAAGCCAGAAAATGAGTCTAGGAAATCAGAATATTGCACCTCAGAATGACCATGTTGGGAAGAGTAACTCTACCACAAAGATCTCCCACAGCCTTTCCTTCTTGCTTTTCACATTCTAAATCCAGAGATAACTTACAAACAAAATGTGCTAGCCTCATTTAGTTGCTGGTGTGCTACAAAGGGAGAGGCGTGTGAGGTGAGTTGGTCCCCAGCTAAATTAGGTCTCATCAGTGCATCAAACAGGTTTCTGCCTCCGTATATACGAAATGGTATTGACATCCCAGGGTGCACATTAAACACGACAGCATGGCTTTCAGCAAATAATGAACAGCAGGACTCCAGCTCAGACAAAGCATATGGGCATTTTTCCTGCAAGAGGAAATACATTTTCACAGTTAAATAACAATAGAAATAGAAAGAAATGAAAAATTGCCAGAAAGGAACAAAAATGGGGATTTCCAGCTGTGAACTGAAAAGAGATGGAAAGGCATCAAGATGGAAAGATCTCGAAAACACTGCAGTAAAGAAAGGCCTGTGTGGAGAAAAGTCATTCAAAGAAAAAGCTAATGATGGACCTAGTCCACAAACTGGTGGCAGAATTTCCCAAGGAAAGAGCCTGAAATCTGCTTGTCACAGGGGCAGTTTTCCCAGGCTACAGTTATTGCAGAGCAGATCTACAGGGCAGTACAGGAAAGAATTAAAGGGATCAAAAGCCCTGAAAAGGTGGTTTTGGTTTTGTTTGTGTCTTACTTTTTTGTTTGTTTTTGTCTTTTGGGTGTTAGTTTTTCCCCCTGGATTACTGGGATCTCAGCCACTTGAATGTGAATTGCTGTTATTCCACACAAATGCTCTGTTTTGCTCTGTGCCCTCACAGCCTGAGATAAAGTGGAGTTTTGGAGTTGTTTCATTTCTTTTGTTTTTCAGAGACAGCAATTGGAAAGACAGCACCAAGGGTCAGTTGTTCATGGGGAGGGTCTTTCCTGATATGTTATGCCACAAAGTTTTTCCTTCAGGACCAAAGCAATGGAGATCAGATAATAAGCTTCTCCAAGAGGACAGAGAAGAGAAAACAGAATCTTGGGGCTAAAGGGAATTAATGAATGGGGCAATGACAGTGGTTTCTGGAAAGGCTCACGGGCCAGAGGTCCACAAGACCAGAAGGAAAACGTAGCCTGGTAGGTAAGGGAGCCCAAAACAAGAACCTGGGGGCTGAGGGTGAGGCCTCAATAGACCTAGAAAGTGACCACCGTGATGAATCAGGGAGCTCAGGTCATGCACCCAGAGGACAGTAGCTCGCAGTCTTGGGACATGACCAGGGAGACCACAGATCCTGTGGCTATTAGACCAAATGGGAACAATCAGGGCCTTGCTGCTACAAGTATGATTGATCTATGGACCAGTAGTATCCAACAACTCCTGGGAGCTCGTTGACCCTGTAGGATCTCAGGCCCTACCCAGGCCTGCAGAGCTCTCAGAGGGTGGGTTCAGAATTGTTTTAATAAGCTTATCAGGTGATTGCTACACATGCAAAAGATGGAGAACTATAAACTTAAAGGGTCAGATATCCTCAAGTGTGTTCTCAAGAGCTTAAGCAAACATGAGAATGTGTGCACTGGAAAGCCAGCATGAGTTATAATATAGTGCAAGAAAGAATCATAGATTATCCAGTTCCTATAGTTACAATGGCAAATAGGAAATAATAGATTATGTCCAGTGTATAAATTGTATACAAAGTAAAGAAAAAAGGTTGTGTTTTGCTTTCCCTGAGTAGAGACACATACACAAAGGTACAAAATGCCAAAGGTTAAGGAGCAACAGCAATATGAGAGCTGGAAGCAGTGACTATGGGAGTGGTCTCCTCTGCCCAGCAAAGGTAGCAGCTCCTGACAGAGGGGGCAAATGTAACTATACAACAGAGCTGATGGGCAAGCATCTCTAATGCCTGCCAAGCTCAACTCAAGTTTATTTAACAGCTATGGAAACCTTTTTTTGAAACAAGGTAAAAGACAGATTATATAATTGTATAATAATACATATACGTGTAATAATTATGTCATACTACATAATTATACTTAAGGGTTATACTGAATATGCTATTTGTTTAGATTTTCAGTTGAATAGTAATTGAATATTCTGTTTATTTAGAAATAAATATATATAGGCGTCCTACTAACCAACTCTGTCACCACCTTGGCCATATGCCTGACATCCCCCCCACCCTGCTCTATTTTTCCATAGTACATGCCTTCCAGCATACTGTATAATTTATACATTTATTACATTTATGATTGTCTGACCACGAGAATGGAAGCTCTATAGGACTCAGTTTTTGTTTGTTGTTCACTGATGGATTGCTAGCACCTGAAAGTATCCTGGACTCAATGAATATTTGTTGAAATAATGAATTAATGAGAAAAGTACCTCATATCTCAGCAATATGGCAGAAAACCAGATGTTTTACTGAGTTTTTTTAATAAGTGATATATAACTGCTAGCATAGAATATAACTTCAAGAGTATCTGTAAATCTTGCTGTATATCATGCTATTCTATAGCAAGAGAGGAACAGGAATTTTCCAATGTGAAATTTCATCTTTACTATTGTTGTAGAGTGCTCAGTTTATTGCAGCTATGGCTCTCTCAG
The DNA here is from genome assembly GCF_000164805.1 of Carlito syrichta. NCBI lineage: Eukaryota > Metazoa > Chordata > Mammalia > Primates > Tarsiidae > Carlito > Carlito syrichta. Next base: position 53,344 of record NW_007109869.1, read on the forward strand.
TTGTAACCTCTATTTTTTGTTTCACTTATCACTTAGAATCAAAGCTATACCTTAAAACTGATAATTAGCCAGCCAAGAAGCCTTTTCTCTCTCTCTCTTTCTCTCTCTCTCTCTCTAACTAGCTATAAACTCTCCCACTACAGTGTACAGGAAATCTAAAGGCTGAAGCATTTTCTTTGGGCCAAATCAACTAAATGCAGCTTTTCATGGGGCAGTGGAGAAACATTTATTTTAACTGGCTTTTGCACAAAGCACTTACCAAATCTTTGAAGTGCTCTGTAGTGGGTTGAGCCTTTTGAAGAAGAGATTGGAACATCTTTATAAAGAAACTCATAAATTCAGGTTGGCATGACAATCAGGGAAAATGGAGACTGTCAGAGCATGCCTAACTGCTGGACTATAGCAAATGCGTGCTGGGTTGCAGGGAAAGAACTGCACTGTGCAACCAATCTAAGGCAGGAGATGTGAGACCTGTACTGTGAGAGCAATCGTGAATCACTCATCAGAACACTAACACTCCACATGGAGGCTCCGCCCCATCCCCTCAGAAATGGGGAGAAAGCAGCAATAGAGTGGGGAATTTTCATTCCTGTGGGGAAAGAAAACTAGTCAATGACCAAGGTTGTGAATTTTGCGTGTACCTGAGAAGTCCTGGGCATTCAGCTTTGATTATCAGACTGGCAGGCCGCACTGAGCAGTGTGACTAAGTGCAGAGGAAGTTTCTGCTGCCAAGCCTGAAGACATGCAAACCTACAAGTCACAATGGAACAACTCTGCAAATTAGCTAGAATTCACAGATATGGGATCTGAAAGAAATTATTGTGCCAGAAGGAAATCAATCTGTGAGCAAGGGATCACTGTATGAGGATTTAGTCAGATCTCTGTAGTATCATCATGTTGATGGTAACCACTGCCCAGAGCTGCTGTGTGACTAAGCCACTGGCTTAAGAAAGGGGAAACCTGTTGTCCAGGAGTTGGGAAAATTGTTTATAAGTTAAAACAACAATACTAAGATATTTAATACTATTTTCTTTCCTCTGAGAAAGAAAAATGCCTTGCTAATGGGCACTACCCTGAATGTTTCTAAAGGGATATGGGAAACCTTATGTATTGCCTTTCATCACAGTCCCAGGTTCAAGGAATTATAACAATAACTGCATCTCCCAGATGTGTAACTCCTCACTTCCTGGCACAGTATCCACCTAGACAGCAAAAGCATTTCAGGGGACAAGCAGAACTGGGAATGTCCTTTGGGCAGAAGACAGTATTCTGAGGAAGAATTTAAAAAGCAAGGAGCAAAAACCTAGAGAAGGTTTTACTAAGACTTTTTTGAGTAAGTCAACTGGTCAGAAAAGGCCAGTGCATTTTGCTTTGTTTTCTCCTTTAGCCCCCTCCTCCACAGCTTAAAAAAAAAAAAAAAAACTGTAACTCTTTATCAGAGATGAATAATGTGCAATCACTAGTTTCCCCTTGACTCTTTTTGATCATGTGTCATGAAAGAAGTTTAATGTTTTGCATGAGTTATCCCATTTGATCCTCTCAGTAAGCCCATGAAGTAGATTCAGGTATTATTTTTTCCATTTTGCAAGTGAAGAAACTGAGGTTCACAGAGGTTGAGAAGCCTTACCAAAGGCCACACAAATATGAATTGGAGCCAAGATTCAATTTCCACCTTGTTTTAGCATCAGATTATTTGGGGTTAGAATTTTTCTTAAGGGTGATAATTTATGAGCCAGGAAGCAAGTATCCCCCAAACTTCATGGCAGTCAGCAGCATGTTCAAAGCATGTATTTCTCTAGAAGTAAGCAACTTCAATGAGTTGGAAAGGCATTCTTCCAACCTCTCTCTTTTTTTTTTTTTTAACTTTTCAAGTGCATGCACAAGAGACAAGGGATAGAACGTGAGAATAAAATCTTCCACAAGTTACATAACTATATATAAAAAGGAAAAAGAAGATTTGAGATGCCAAAGTCCTTTCCTTCTCATTGCTTCTCTAGATTTTGATTGGAGCCGTCATTGCCATGGGCTCAGCCGACAGAGACGGCCGCCTACACCCAGGAGATGAGCTCGTCTATGTGGATGGGATTCCAGTGGCTGGCAAGACCCACCGCTATGTCATCGACCTGATGCACCATGCAGCCCGCAATGGGCAGGTTAACCTCACTGTGAGAAGAAAGGTGCTATGTGGAGGTATGTACCTGAAGCCTTCAAGAGGAGTTAGGGGTTGGTTGGTGAGGTGCTTTTGTGGGACACAGTAGTCTCACTTGAAACAAAATTTTAAATCAGTTTCTGTATTATATGAGGAAAGAAACAACCTAGATATTCCAAAAGTAACTACAGTTTGGTGAAAGTACAGATTTTCACCCCACTAATACAAAAATTCAGTCTTTGAGGCCTATATTTTGTATGTAGTCATTAAAAAATTCTAGCAAAGCCTGGGGCTAATTTAAGGTATGTATGCTCTTTGCTCTCTAGTAGATGCTAGTTCTAAGAAGAACATTATAGTAGTAGAAAATATGCCTTTTGAAAATGTTCCTCATTGTGTTTGCAAACCAAGAACCCAAAATAAGGCAACCAGGATAGAAAATGAGCTTTCACTGTAGAGCCTCATGAAAGGTAACCCTAGAGCTGTTACCCTGATATAGGAAAATGCAATATAACTCACTCTGAGAAAGCACAATTTATATAGCTCCAAACTTATGAAATAGATAAATTTGAAGTAATTAGTCCTTTTACAATTATTTTCTCAGCTTCATAAAAGAATCTACCAAAGAAATACCTTTCAAAGTCAGCCCTTGTATTTATGATTTCATTTATCTCTCTTCCTCTTATCAACCCTTCGAAAAAGATTTATTTTGTTAACGAATGTATCTGCTACAAGCACCACACAATTTTTTGTAATCTTCCCTGAGATATTCCCTGAGGACCACCCAGCTTTTGTTCTGTGGGTCACAAGGGCAGCAACTCCAATGATATTCAATCATTGCCTTCTGCCTCCGTGTTCTGCCGGCCTCTGCTCAGCCCCTTGATGCCCCTCATACAGAATCATCAATACTAGAAGTAGGAGGGAACTTAGCAATGTGGGCTCCATCTTGTTACAGATGACAAAACTGAGGCCCAGAGGTTTGGTAGCTTGCCAGTATTTCAGAGTGAATCAGTGACAATGCAGAGACGGACTCTTCTCTTCAGGGCCAGGCTTTATTTCTCTATATTACTCTGTCCCCTTCAAAGATGTTAGTCCAACCTTTAACAAATGTCACCCCATTATACAGGGAGTCTTTCATATGTACTGTTATAACATGTACATTTAAAAAATGACTACCAGCTAATAATAGACTATGAAGGACTAACAAGAAAAAGGTTTATTAGTTGGACTAAAAATCCTTATTTAAAAAAAGATATTTTATTTTATTTTAGAGTTATGGGGTACATGTGAGGATTGACTATATAAGTAAATTGCGTGCAGGTAAAGTTTGGACTTCTACAGGGCCCTCTCTCCCCCTGATAGTGGACCTAGTACCCAGTGTGTTGCCATGTTTCCCCCTCCTTCCTTGTTCCCTCCCTCCCTCCCTGCCCTAGCAGTGGCCAATGTCTGTCATTCCCACCCTTGTGCTCATGTGACTGGTAATCAGGGTTCACTTATGAGTGAGAACATGCAGTATTCAGCTATTGGTTCCTGTGATAGTTCACTTAGAATGATGGTCTTCAGCTGCATCCATGTTGTCGCAAATGACATGATTTTGTTCTTCATGGCTGCATAGTATTCCATGGTATATATGTACCACATTTTCTTTATCCAGTCTACTTTCAATTGGTATCTGGGTTGGTTCCATGTTTTTGCTATTGAGAATAGTGCTGCGATGAACATACGTGTGCAGGTGTCTTTTTGGTAGAGTAATTTGTTTTCCTCCGGGTATATTCCCAGGAGTGGGACTGCTGGATCGCATGGAAGCTCAATTTTTAGTCCTTTGGGAAAAAAAATCCTTTTCTTTTTGAGTCCCCTGGAAACTAAATTATGAGCAAGGGCAGTCAGTTAAAAGGGCAAATCAAAGGAATTGTCAGCATTCACCGGTAGAAACTTCCATATATCTTGTATTGTAGGAGATTTTGCTAAGAGGTACCATTCATCTTCAGAAATTCATGGCATGTCACTTGATCCAAAGAAATAAACCCTTGTAAATTATGCGTTATCCTTGGGCAAGATGCCAGGAGGAAGACAATGCTTCCTTGGTTAACATTTAACTGTCTCTCTTTCTCTGCAGAGTGATTTTTAATAGAAAGTTTGCTGTGCTATATGTTCTGTAACTAAAGATAAATTTAAAAGATACCTGATTTACAAGGAAATAAATATACTGCAAAGTGCAAAACCAATGCACCAACATAATTTCATGCTCCCTTGTCACCAGCTGATTATTGCAAATTAAATTTTGTTTTAATCAACCCAAGCTACTGGAGTGTATGCCAAATGCTGCAAAAATGAATTCTTGCAATTTGTGGACCATGTGACTTCTGTAAAGATGCTCTTTGCTGCAGTTCTTACCAACTTTACTCAGTTAGACTTTTGAGTGCATTTCAAGTGCATTTAATTTTTGAAAATGTTCTGCTGCAGATTGCTTATTCACACCAGGAAAGTTTCCAAGTTAATTCAGCTCACTCTTCCTTGAAAGCTTCATCAGTATTGAAAATGATTCAGTTCAGCAAAGGATACTTTGACAGCAAAGTAAATGCCTTTAAACAAGATGGAAGAGATTTTTTTTAAAAAAGGTTGAGAAGGCGACCTTACTTCATAGCTATCATCTCTCCAAAGTGAGAAGAAATAACTAGAAATGGACATGGCAATGGAGATGTCTTGTCAAGGGCTGTTCTTATCATTGTTATTATAGTATCATTGTTGCTGTGGTTTTCTAAGCAAAGGCAGTGGGAGGCTCAAGCCTGGTTCAGAAAGAGATGGTTCAAAGCTGAATGGAAGTGAGCAATCAGCTTGGGGAAAGACAGACAGGTAGGAAGAGGGGCAACATTGCCACCTTCTTGTACAAAGGGGCAATACTCTGGGAGAGGTCTAGGAAGAAGCAAGGTCATAGGGATTACACCCTTCAACCTCAGCTTGTACAAATGCCCTACCCCACCTCAGAAGACAGAGAGCACTGACTTCCTAGTTGATGCTCAGGAAAAAGAACACGTTCATTATGAGAGACACAGAAAGGTTCGTTACACTGAGCAAAAACTCAGATAACACAAAGACTTTCCCTAAATATTAAATTATTTTAAAGTGTACATACTAAAAATAGAAAAGCAAAATTTTTAATTAGGCAATGGCAAGATAGATTCTCGAAAGTGAGTATTCATTGAGTAAGGGAAGAAACTATCTAGTAGTGCCTCCGACTTTATTTACCAGATAATTGTAGCTTAAAACCTTGCACTAGTTTTAAGAGACGATGTCTTATCCATACCACCCGCTCCCATATTTAGTTGTTTCTTCCTAAGAATATTAGAGGAGTGGTTTCATTATTATACTGAAAAAGCATAAATATTTGTGTGTTTAGTAGATCCGCTTTGAGCCATTCAGCCTAATGACACATTATTTTGAATGTACACCATTCATTCGAGCAGAGGGTGTCTCTGGGGAATTTCCTAAAGTGTAAATCTAGAATTGAGGTGAAAGAGAGTTTTATAACTTAATCAAAACATGTTAGAGTCGGTCTTAAAGCTATCAGCATCTTTTCTCTAACACCTAAGGGAATGTCTAACTCTTGGCTTAATGCTGAGAACGGGAAGGTTTGCTTGGCAGCTGGGTGAAAAGTTTAGCCAGTGTTTAGGGTGCCAGTGCATTCCTGGATCCTGGTTACCACACATGTTGCCAATTCTAAATGCATTCCTTTGTTCTTTGTCTGCAAGCCTGTCACCCATTTAAATAAGTTGGCTGCCTTGAGGGGTGTAAGCCAGAAGTGCTACACAAACGCCTGCAGGCAGGCCAGCCCTTAACATTGGTAGGGCCACAGCCTGTGGGCTGCCACCTGCCCCGAGGTACTGTGAGGGACCTGGTGGACATGCGTGTGGACAGCCCGGCCCATATGTCAATGCACATGCTCCATTGCCTCAGACATGCTTCAAAGCAAAATATGCCCATATGCAGTGCTATCATCCATCTTGGGACAGTTCTCAGTGCCTAAGAGGCCCAGGCACACCCTGGAAGCAGGCAAGAGCTATGTGGTTACATAATCTCAGAGTCCTGGTACCTAGTGTGGTCTAGAAGAGAAATGGAGGCTCCAGTTGAAGAAGTTCTTTTAGTCCTGTGAATTCCTCACTCTATGAATATATGAGTGAATAAATGAGTAAATGAGGTATTTGCAAGAGGCACTCGGGAGTGGGCCAAGTTGTGAGAACCTGCAAACCTCATACCCAGTCAAGGGAGCAGCCATTACCCAGCTCCTGCTGGCAAGTGCCAGGTATTTCAAGAGCAACTGGAAATCCACATCTCTGTAAAATCTTCCTATTTACAAACATTGGCGGTTGGTTTTAACAATTATTAAATCAAGTACAGGCCAGCATTGTGCAGACCAGGAGCAGCCCCTAGCCAGTAACTGTTCCGGTCTTAGCCATCTCCCCTGGCAGGCATCAATGACTCCCACCTTCCCAGTGGGAGACCCTCTCCCAGTCAACACAGAGATGGTTTCCAGTATGACTGATGGAGACAAAATGGAAACTTAACCTAAAAATTAATTATTTGACTTGAGTAGATACTGACTGAATTCTATGAATCCATTTGTGTATAAGTCAGACGAATGAGTCAGGCATTTTGGAAATTTGGAAATTCTTTAAGAATTATACATGATATTTAGTCACTTTATGAGATTTTACTATATTATTCTAAAACACCTCTGTTGATGTCCTATACCAGGCTGGGTTTTTGGAAAGAGAACAGTCTCATTTGGATCCAGAGCCAGATGAGTAGAAAAAATGATATGGGGTCAATCCCTCAAAGGCAATCATACTACCAGTTTTCAAGTGTCAGGTACCTAGAACATGCCCAGGAAGAACGGGCAAGTGCTCTTAACTTCCTGATTTTAGATGTGCTCATTTTGCTAAAGATAAAGAACTTTGGTCTGGTGGTTGAAAGAGAAGACCAAAAGCAATAGAGAAGTATCCTTTCACTTACCCCACAGAGCACTTACATTGACTTAGTCAATGATTTTCTTTCTCTTTCTAGAAACTGTGGCATAGCCACTCCCAGCCATTTACTGCAAAGACAGATAATTCTTTTTTGTTGCCAATTTACTGACAATCACAGCTCTCAACCCCCTAAAATATGACAGCCAGAAAATGAGATCTCTCTTGTCACTGCCTATGACATTTAGTTACTGATTTGGTCCAATAACTCAAGGAGAGTTTCAATTTAATGTAGCTGCATAATAATTGTTTGTTTTTCTTCTTCTTGACTATCCCTAATCATTTTATTTCCAACTTGTACAAGGAGTGATAAAGGACATATGCTTCACCAAGACAATAATAACCTGTTTTTGGATAATGTTTTTCATCGGGGAGGGTACATTTTACAGTCATAAGTTTTAAATTCTGGTTGAAAACAGGAAAAAGCTTTGACATTGACATTCTGTTATTTTATGACCTCGGTACATTTCTTACAGATGAAAAACATCCATTTTTTTCTTTCATTAAAATCTGATTAATTAGATCTTAAAGAAAAATCTAATTTACCAATTAATAGCAAACAACAGCCTGCGTCTCATTCATTCTGTAAGTACAAATCAGAAATGAATACATTTTTGTGAGGCCATTTTTTAAAATCTGAGTGTATAAATAAATGCAGCTCCCTCTTTGGGTATCACTGTAACAAAACATCTCTTAGAGTCTCTGTTCTTTCTCTCCCCAACTTTTTCATTTCAAAATGGAATTGCAGCTTATAAAGTTAACAGCCTTTATTGGAACATTCGCTAATTGTTTTAAACTTGTCATATGAGACACCTTCTAGAGTTCTAACTAGGAGATCGTATCTAGAGACCCAAAAAGAAATAATTAATGGTGATTATTTTTCATCTTATTATTCCTCTGTTCCATAAACATCTTTTGACTCCACTAATCAAATTGTAAGATGGAAATGAAAGAGTCCTATTTCTAGTTACAGTATTCTAGTGCCCACTTCAGTTCTTTTCATCAGAGTATTAAATTAGAATGACAAATTTTTTTCTGGATGACAGGCCAACTTTCATTTCAAAAACTAGCTTCTTTGGCTGCCAACTTTCTATCATTTCTCCATGTAAATATGTTTGCTTTCTTATGAAAGTATCGGTTTGGTTTATTTGGTTGATAATAGAGTATATTTTGTAATAATACAGACTGTAAATAAATAAGATCTTCAATGGCTCCTTAGAGATTCAAAATCCATAATTCCTTAGCTTGACAACATTATTAGATTTGATCCTAGAGTGAACAAACTACTTTTTAAATGAAAAATCACAATTTATTTTTGTATTCTTTTAAACCACTTTTTTGAGATATGGTTGACATACAAAACGCTGCATGCAAACTACTTTAAAGAAGTATATTTTCCTCATACATGAAGTGAATTAAGAATTGTAGGCTAGCAGAATATCACAAAATAGAACTAACTAACTATAGCTCTTTAGAAAAATTATTTTACGTTGACAACTCTTGAGCTGTTAGCTCTCCTTACAATACCTCTACAACAGCATTTCTCAAAGGATGGCCTTGAAATTTGATAAAGAGTCCTGTGCCCAGTCCTGCCTAGACTTACTGAAAATACCTTCTCTGGATAGGTCCTGAAGATGTATGTTTTACAAGTTCTTTAAGTGACTCTTAGGTACCCTACAATTTAGGTTTCCACCTACTTATTTTGTGATCTTTTTCAGTAAATTATTATTATTATGCAATAAAGGAGCTCAATATCTAAAACTAGACATTTTCCCAGGGGTTTGCAGTCTTAACAAGAGGAAGATATAAATAAGTGACAGCACAGAGGAGGCTGTTGAAGGGTTTAACCTGTGTTTGCTATGAAGGCTAGAAATAAGCCAAGACCTTGGAGCCTTTACACCCAGTTTGGTAGCTTTTCAAATGTTCTGCCTATCTGGGGGAAAGAGAAGCCAGTCAACTAGTCTTGTAATAATGCCAGTATCTAGAACAGTGCCTAGTAGGCAGGAGGAGTTATTAATTAAGACCCTTGTCAAATAATTGAGTGCCTGTGCATGGTGTGTATTTCAGGAGAGCCCTGCCCAGAGAATGGGAGGAGTCCAGGCTCTGTATCCACCCACCATAGCTCTCCACGCAGTGACTACGCAACCTACACCAACAGCAACCATGCTGCCCCTAGTAGCAGTGCCTCCCCACCTGAAGGATTTGCCTCCCACAGCCTGCAGACCAGTGATGTGATCATTCACCGCAAAGAGAATGAAGGCTTCGGTTTTGTCATCATCAGCTCCCTGAACAGGCCTGAGTCCGGATCCACTATAAGTAAGTGACTAATCTGCCTGTATTTGAATAAGGGGTCTTGTTATTTATTTGTCCTAGTGGTAGGGATACTGGACAAGTGATCAGAGGACTGTTGTGGTCATACTGTGTAGGCTATGGGTACAAACAAGATATCCTTAACACTGACTAACCAAATGTTACTGACCTTTAGCTCAAGGAGAATGCACAACTGCAGCTAATCCCTCCCCAACTCCTCAATGCCCATGAAAGCTCTTCATTCACTTGTAAATTGGAAAGAAAATAAAACCAAGTAATGTGGTAGTGTTGCTGTGAAAGGTGAGGTTCTTTGTACCAGTTGGTCAGAGAATGCTTCTCTAAGGAAGTAACTTTGATGGAGGACTGTTCGGGAGAATGAAACCAGACATGCAGACGATCTGGGGAAAAATCAGTCTAGGCAGAAGCCTTAAGGTGGGAAGTAGCTCAGCATTCAAGAAATATCCAGAAGCCCAGTGTTGCTGCGGTATAGTGAGAAAGGGAGAGTAGCATGTGACCAAACATAGACGTAGGAGAGAACCAGACAGTAAAGGCTTTAGATGCCATTGGTTAGAAGTCTTGGTTGTAATCTAAGTCCATATAGGAACTATTGGGAAGTTTTAAGCAACAAACTGAAATCTTATTTATTTATTTATTATTTTTTGATTCAGAGTCTCATTCTATCACCCAGGCTGGAGCACAGTAGCATGACCACAGCTCACCACAGCCTTCTGGTCTCAGGCGATCCTTTTGCTTCAGCATCCTAGATAGCTACAAGTGCATGCCACCATGCCTGGCTACTTTTTTTTATTTTTTTATAGAGACAAGGTCTCGCTAATTTAGCCAGGCTGGTCTCAAACTCCTGGGCTCAAGCAATCCTCTCACCTCAGCCTCCCAAAGTGCTGGGTTAAAGGCGTGAGCCACCAGGCCTGGCCCCTATATTATTTAAAGATGAGTTCAGCTACTTGTGGAAATTGAAAATGGGCTTGAGGAGGAGAGCAAGCGTGGAAGTGCAAGGCTCAGGCAGGAAGCCATTAAAACAGCCCCTTGGGTCCAGGAATACTAGTGCCTTCCTCTAGGGTAGCAGCAGTGCATGTGGGGAGAAGTAGATCAATTCAACTTCTGAAGTTCCTCCGACTCTAAGTTCTGTGCATCTACACAACAGGTGACAGAGCCCGCAGGCTGTTTCCAGTGGGCCATTTTTGCAGATTCTCAATTCCTTGGTTGTTTTTCTTCCTGCAACACTACCCCGGAACTCATTCAGCAGCCTGCAAGCTGTGGAACAGAAGAGAATATATAGAAAACCGTGTACATTTTTCATGCTGAAATATTGGGAATAGAAACACCAGACTACAGGAGCACTGAGAGAGAAAGAGAAAAAAAAAAAACTGAATAATTGCACCCATGTTGTAGTCCTAAAATTTTTATAAACTGTGGTAGTTTCCAGCACATGTGGGGTAGGAGAGGGTTGAGAGTTAAACAATACTCAAGACTCAAAATTATTGAGAATGAAGAAAGCTTTATATGCTAAAGTTAATGTTATTTTTAAAACACACATACACACACACAAAAAAAAACCCCACCAGAGCAACATGGAGAGAATTGCTCCACTTGGCGTCAGTCTTGACAAATTCAAGAGCAAAAACTATGGATGAACTACACCTCAGTGAATGTGTGGAAGTCAAATTACATACATCTGAAAGTACAATTTCATTTCTCTTTTTCTTCATGATGAGCTGTAGAAATAAATCCAATCTTTAAGCATAGACTCAGAGCAGAATTCTGTCAGTACGATGGATTCACCAAGATTAAAAGGACACAAGACTAAAGATTTTCATGAATTATATAAACAGTCTTCCAATAATTTGTACTTGGGGAAAATGTTCACAGAGAGCTTTTGCAGCTATTCCAGTCTTTCAGATTGTTTATTGGGGCAGAATACCGAAAGGACTGGAATAAAAATAAGAAATATATTGCCACAGTGAAAGTGTTTAGCATGTTTAAAATCTCAGTTTTATTTGAAGTGTGACTGCTTTACTTCTAAATGTATAAGGGAACGTGTGTTTGTGTGCACGTGTGTACTTACTATATATAAAGAAACCACAAACACTTTTTCAGTTGCAAATAAAAGCCATGCATATGTAGAGTTGGAAAACAACAGGTGCAAGAGCTTATATAATTAACGTGTTTTTTTTTTTTCCTACCAAGTGGCATCAAACTAACCTCAAAAGAGTAATTCTAACCACTATCAAAGTGATAAGGAGCATTTTACATCACCCTGAAAAGTGGAACTGTATCCTAGAGTTTATGGTGTTTCCTGGCTCCTTTTTACACATATTTATTTCTTTTCAATTTAAGGAGTGCGAAATGCAGGTTGCCCCATGCTTTGTGGCCAAAGTAGCTATTCACCAATGCCATGTTGTATTTACAGTATATAATTTGCAACATGCCCCCAAAATCTTCCTGAAGCAGATACTGCTTCATACTTAATCTCTACAATAATTCTGAACTCTAATTTTAAAGAGAAATGCTAAGTGCCTCATGAATGGTACTTAACCATCCTTGTGCCACATATTCATCAACAGAATATCAAGGGTTCTTGGGCTGTGTGAGACTGAGAGAGGCATTTGCTATCGCTGCTCAGGAATCACAGTCATTCCCAGGGCTTGTGTCATTTATCTCTTCATGTCTTATCCAAGCCCAAGGATCATTAAAGCATTTACTGATTTTTTTTTTTTTCGTGGCTACTGAAGCCTCTTCTTGGTGGAGTGCTGTTTTGTCTCTGATAGGAGCACCATCACATTTAGGTGAGAGAGTGGTATGGTTAACAGCCCAGCTGCTACAATCATAATGCCTAGATTTCAAACCTGGCTCTATCATGTACTAGCCAAATGACCTTGAGGAGGTTACATGACCTCTTTGGGCTCTAGTTTCCTTGGCTGTGAAGAAAAAATCATTTTAATCCCTAGGTTGTGGAACTGATAAGAGAGTTAAATGAATTAACACTTGGAAGTGCTTTGAACAGCACTGGCTCGGAGTAAGCACTGTGTAAACAGACCACCATCTCTGCTAGGAATTCTCTTTCCATTCCACCAGCTTACTCTTCTTGAATAGCACAGAGTTCACTGTGGCTATCGATTCAGTTAGCCATTAGTCAGAACCAATCATGCTCCCAGGGCAACTAAATCTGGAGAGCAGATGAGCATACCTCTGAGGGTAGCTCTCTATCCCCATCCCTCCCCTGCCTCCCCATATGCTGTCCTTCTGGGAGCATAGTCTTTCCCGCCACACCATCTTCTGCCTGGGTCCACAGTGGCAGCTAAGCCAGGCCATCTGACTGTGTCTTTGCTGAAGCTTCAAGCAGTGATTCAAGTTTTATCTCTCCAGACTTCACAAGCCAGTAAACTAGAAAAGTCATGAAGAACATCAAAAGTCAGACTTGAAGCCATGCCTTTTAAAATCTCCCTGAAAACACATCACAATTGAATATTATCAAAGAAGAGGGGAGAGATGAAGAGTCCACATGCAAACTCTTCCCTGTGGATAGAGATGCCTTCCACAGCTTCTTCCGCCAAGGCAACAACTTTGCCAGGGATGGGAGATGTTCACCTAATTGGGAAATTGGAAGGGGGAGGGGAGTTCCTCACTTATTTACTGCCTGTCATTTAGTAGTGCTCTTTACCAAAGGCTCACATATTTGTTTTCAAAATGTTATGGTCCTAAAGAATAAAGAAGGAACTTTATATCAATCAACGTAACGAAGGAGAAAATGGCTTCCTTCAAGGCCAGCAACCCAGGAGGGCAACCTTTGCTTGGGAGTAATCAGGTCTCAGAAGTGTTCTATCTGTAGTGCAGGATTATCGTCTTGATTTCAAATGAAAATAGGCATGATTCTTAAGCATTTTGTCCCATTATCCATATTACTAAGTATCTATTTCATGCTTTAAAATTGGGCCCAAGGGGAACCAAGTAGTTTCTAGACCAGAGCCCAGAATAAGAATGAACTATAACTGGCAATTGCATTTTAGATTTTCAAAAAGATTTGAACAATTATTTATATACTAAGATATTCACTAGCATATTATTGATAGACATAAAGTTAGAATAATGTTAGAAGCTTCATGATAACATGTGACTTTGTTATGTTTGGAAAGTTCAAGGCATTTCCTGCCATGGACAAACAGTTGTCATTCTCACTGAGGTCCATGTGTATAAGATAGAGGACACTCAGGCAGACTTCTGATTGAGTGAATCAGATGCTTGCTCATAAAATGTCCCAGAGCTATGTGCAGTGGTTGACAGACTGGTCCTTAGGCCTCCCCAGCTCAATTCCTAAGTCCTGAGATCCAAGTTTTATAGCAGAGCTGTAACCTGTCCTTAGAGGTGTTTCTTACTTCCCCACCAAATCTTCTTTCCTACCAGAGGCTCCCAAGGAGGACTTTGGTACAAATAATGAAGTAAAAGTGACCCTTTCTAGAATTTGAAAAAGTCTCCACCTTTTCTATAATTTGTCAGAAAGGTAATGTTGGAATATAGGAAGCAGACATACATGGCAGCTTGGATATTAATAGTGGAGGTCGACAGGCTATTGAGAGAATTTCTAAACTGATACAGCTCCATACCAAGCTGCGAGTTAGCACATATTCAGGACAGCAGCCATAGTATCAATTAAACAGTCAACTGTAGGAGAACAAACATTTCAGTCATTCCTTCATTCATGTTCCTCCAGTGGTACTGAATTGATTTTCTGTCTCTATCCATAAGTAAACCACTAATCAGCATGCTGCTGACTTCTCAGCAATTTTTCAATTCTGTACTGGTGCTGAAATTCTTTATTTCCACATGTGTACTTTCTCCAGCACAGGTTGGAATTCAGACTTAGTCATCTTTGACTTTCTCTAATTCCACTGCAATCTGATGTTCAGAGAAGTAGTTGTATCTTTGGTAAAATGCCCTGGTGACTTTCTCAAAGTCCTTGATGATGTCCATAGACTATGGGGTTTAAAAGTTATTCTGAAGATTTAAAAACTTTGCTAGCAGGTCTTTTACAACATTTTTAAGTACGGTTCCTAAAAAGGATGAAATAAAACTGAACTAGCAGTGATGTAATTTAGGATTTTTCCCACCAAAACTCAGCTCACCAACCACATGGCCACTGAATAGTCATCAAACTTAAGGGAGGCACAAAGTAAAACAAAAGTCAAGCTCTCTATACTCTTGCCCCAAAGCAAGGGGCGTTATACTCAACAAAAAGCAAGGGGAGTTATACTCAACAAAAACTAACTCCAACTTATCCACCAACTACTTTGTCCCTTGAGCTAGTCACTTGGTCTTCCTATACTTTTCCCCATCTAAGCTACAAAGGAAGATGGTCTTTATGGCTCTTACAGTTCTAAATTACATTATGCCATGAATCAGTATGGAAAATAATGTATTAGGTTAGTTTTTTTTATTTGTGGAAGGTCTTTGAGGGCTAGATCATATTTATTATTACCTTAAGCTTTCATTTTAATTTTGTTATTTTCATCTTTGATTGGCTAATGAAAATGGCTCCTAACACTTTGAATTCTCTTGTTCATCTCAACCTCTGTCAAGAAATGATCTGAAGCAAGCACTTAAATATACTAAACCAGCTGCCCTTTCAAGGCAATTTAAGGCAGTGTTTTTTCTCCCTGTTTTGCCTCTTGGCACACTTGTAAAGCAATGACATTTGTATAACACACTGAGATAAAACAAATAAGGCCACTGCAGGAAAGAGGCAACCCCCCAAGAGGTTCTACTCTTATGCCCCAACCATCTTCAGATGTCTTGGCACAGCTATCTTGTAACCTGTGGGACACACTCCTTATAATGGCACCATGGTTACAAAGCTCTGCCTTAAAGTGAAGCCTCTAAACAGCAACCAATTAGTACCTCATCTTGGATTTTATTGGTTTGGGTTGTGGTAGCAGATTTTCTCCAGATTTCTATATTGAGGTTTATTCATTAGTCACCTTAAAAATACAGGTAGTAGGCTGGACTCAGTAGCTTAACCTGTAATCCCAGCACTTTGGGAGGCCGAGGCGAGTGGATTGCCTGAGCCTGCAGGTTCAAGACCAGCCCGGGCAACTTGGCAAGACCTCATCTCTACAATAAATAAAAAATTAGCTGGGCATGGTAACGCATGCCTATAGTTCTAACTACTTGGAAGGTTGAGGAAGAAGGATCGCCAGAGCCCAGCAGGTCGACGCTGGGATAGTCATGAGCGTGCCGCTGCACTCCAGCCTGGGAGACACAGTGAGACTCCAACTCAAAAAAAAAAAAATACAGGTAGTAGGTGCAACTGGTGTTGATCCTCATGCCTTGGCCTTCTCTACATCCTTGAATATGTTGGCCTATCAATGTTCCATCTCCAAAAGTCATTATTAGAAAGTTATTGAAATCATACCTGTGCTATTGAGTATAGGAATTAGAAAGTTAGTCTCATTCATTTCTCTATTTCTCACTGGTTTGAAAAAAAAATCCCTTTCAGAATTCCCAATGAGCTTTGCCTCATGTAATATTCCCTTATTCCTTACATGAATATGTGCTTTGGATGCTCTCAACAACACAATGCTTTTGCTCTGGACTTTGATTTTACTGAAAACAACTCACTCAGGATGCACGATAGTGTCATCCACACAATTATTCTGAGTGCTTTCATAACAGAAGAAATAAGGGGATGGGGATCCTATGTAAAATACCAGTTTTCCCCCAAATATCTGGCTTCGAAATACAACTCACTGATGCCATAGGATAAGCAAGTATCTTCATAATCTTTGGGAAAAGAAAACCTACAGACACTTTGAAAAGATTGTGTTCATTGTCTACACTGATGTAAATCTGCTTTCAATCAAATAAGTCATTTCTCACGTATTAGTGTAATTTACTTTCTGTTCCAAGAGATAGCCAGGGACTAGAGTAGGGGTTGTGTACAGTTGCTGATGATGCAAAGTGCATCAAGAAAAAATGACACTTTCTCCAAACAATCTAATCCTCCTACACCAAGTCCATGATCATAACACCCCTACAAAAAATATCTACAGGATAAAATTCAAACATACCTCTCTTACACTCAAGACCCTGAGTAATCAGAACACAACTGCTTTTTATCTACAGCTCCTCACCGGTTGCATTCCATGAAAGCTACATTAGTTCCTTGCCCTGTCCCAGAGCCTGTTCCGCCTGCTGCCACTTGGAATGCCTCCTCTTACACAATGATAATTTTTATCAAGGTTTCTCCTAGGCACTGTACTCAGTGTGATTAAGTACAATGTGAGGACATTGTATTTACAATGTATTTAACCTTTACAGCACTCCATGAGGTAGACACCATTGCCCAAACAGTAAATAAGCATCTCTCACTTTAATTGCTTACTGCTCTGCAACTTCCCTTCTATTATTGTGTCTGTTACTGCTATCTATTATTGTCATTTTACTTTTAATGTATTTATGTTTCCTCCACCTCCCGATTGTAAGTTTCTTAAGAACAAGAAACGGTGGCATTTCTTTGAATCCTTCACAGTTCTTTTCAAGGATTTTCCCATAATTTATGTTGACGGGATTGAATTGGGTTCCCCTATAGTGATCAAGCACAGTCCTCACTGAAAGGAAAACTGTGGATGTGCTCTGCCCTAACTTACCCTGCACCAAAACCTAGCAGGTTTCCTCATCCCTCAAAGGAAGCAACACTTCTTTTTGACAATGGGCAAAGCCCCAGAGGATCACTTAGGGGAGGAATTGTATGAAAGTAGTCCTTGCCCAGAATGAGAAATTACACTGTAATAAGGTGGAACTGGAGCAATGTCCCGGAATACAGATTCCCCATCAGTTGTTCTCAGCGTGAGTAAATGATTCAATAGCTAGCTCAGGGTATGGTGATATTTCAGATGAGAGTGTGCTCTAAGAAGTCAAGTGTAGGGGAACCACCTCGGCGTCTGGGCAGCTCCTATAGTCCACACATCCAGGTGCAAAGCCCTTGTGCTCAGAAGGGACAAGCAGTGGCTTCAGTGTGCCCTCTGCTTCACCTCATCCTGGCACCAACTCTTCTGGAATCATCATCCATATGTGTGAGCACCACCTCAGCAATAATTATATAGTCCTAAACAGGAAGGTTTGGATGGCATCCTACGCTCCTTGGAAAAAAGTATTACTTCAGATCATGTATTCATTTCACAGTCTTCATTAACAAAGCAACCCATTTCAGTTCCAAGTGAATAACTTCTGAATCGCATTACTTCTTTATAGGATCATATTCAGCTAAGACCAGAATGAATAAAGCCTATTTATTCTATTCCATTTTTTTCAGTCCTGAACATGACTAGCTTTGTTCCCAAATTAACACCTGGCTGCCTGGGTCCTACTAGCAAGCAAACAAGCAAACAAAAAAAGATTTTGCATTATACTCTGAGTATTCTGATATCTGATCATTGAAGCATTTATTAACAGAAATAGCAAGATAAATGCAAATATTTCACTCTCCTTGCACTAACAAACTTAAAGATCATCACACTGTAATAATAACTGTGCAAAGAGCACCATCATTCTTATTTATTCTCACGAAGAGGAGCAATACAATCTATCAAAAAAAATCTGTGCAGGTTCACAGTACATTTTTTAAAATTCGGGACTGTTTTTCTTGTTTGAATGGAGCTCATAAATCATAAGTTTCTCCCACTAGGGAATCATTTTTCAGGAGAATTCTTATTGTTATGTTCAAAGGCTCTCCAGGCAGCCCCATAAGGTGAATGTCTTCTTACCTTTAGCTATTCAGATGTCTTGAAAGTTCATAAATGGGTAATCAGTGACTGTTTCCTCTGGGCTTATTCTCCTTCTTATTCACTAGTCAGTACAGGGAGACTGCAACTGAGAAGAGACCCCAGGTCTCATGTGCAGGATGATCTTCTGCTGGTGGAAGATGCCCATCACCCTCCCATAGGATCCAATCACATTCAAAGCCTTCAGGGCATTTTTGCAAAAGTTGCTTTTTCTTTATATTCTATTCAGGGCCTCGCGTTGGATTAAATTCTCTTTAATTTTGTCTTCTTTTCTTCTCAACAATCAACCATATAAGAAAATAAATCCAGGAAGAGTCCTAATAAAGTTTGTTCCACGTGTAGAAGCATTTTTAAAGTGTTTCGTTAAGTGAACATAGTACTGTTATTTATCATTTTGTCCAGCTATGTTGCTAAGGGTATAATAAGGGAACGTTTTTCCCTTTGGGATTTTTGATGCCCAGCATCCACCAAGAACCTAGGGAGTGCCTCTACCAAAACTCGTTCCTACCACACCAAATCCTCATAAACGCTTTTTTGACTTGTTCATTTGTTGACCATTAATTTTGCAACTTAAGCTGGGTTCATTCTCAACCAGACTATTGTCAGAACTTGGTTGGAATCAAGTAAGATTAATCTAGAGAGTAATCAACCAACTTTCCTTGGTGATGAGTCAGATCACTAAGCATTTCTAAGGTTTTCACACTGCCAGAGAAAATTAACCAAATAGTGGAGAGTGCCACTGGCATTTTTATCTTTCAATTTGATCTCTCTCAGATCTTATTTCTCCAAGTGAGGCAAGGGGTTGCTCCACAAAGATGCCCAGATGTCGAGTACCTGATGAACCCATCTGCTTTCTAGAGTGAAGTGCCCAAAACCTTCTGTTGTAAGGTTGTTCATCATAAAGATGTAGGTTTATGGATTCATCATGAGAGGAGGGTATTCCAGAAAACAAGGAAGTGTTATTATTATAAATGATTTAGCCCTTATGATTTTTGGGCACAGAGCAGTTCAGATAACTTGAAAAAGAATATTTCAATTTCATAATCTTCATTCAAATGTTTATTAGACTTGCTACATGAACAGCTAGATGAAAAATAGCCACATTCCTGTAGGCACTTGATAAAATTGAAATACAGTAGAACCTAGGTGCCAGATTAGCTGCTGATATTGATGCTTCCTGGTGTTAAGTCACTCTCATCTCCAAGTGATATGTATGATCACAAGCTTTAAAGCAGACCTCCAGATACCCACATTTATATCCTAGTTAAATTTATACATAACTATATCTGTCACTCTTGAGAGAAGAAGGCAAGCTGTTATCCAAACATGCTTTCCAGATATAAGATGAATATACTTAGACCCTCCCTACCGCCACTGCTAATGCCTTTGTTGAGGTTCTAGATCAGTGCTATGCAGCAGAACTTTCTGCAATGCAGAAGAGTTTTATTCTGCAATCTACAACACTGATAGCCACACGTGACTGTGGAGCATTGAAATGAGGCTAGTATGACTGAGGAATTGATTTTTTAATTCTCTTTCATTTCAAATACTTTAAATGGCCACATGTGGTTAGGAGCTACCATGTTGGAATGTGTGGCTCTGGGGCATTGCAGTGGCCTCTCAATTATCTCCCTGCCTCCAACCTGATTCTCATTCTCCTTATACTTCAGTCCACCCTTCATACTACTGCTATCATGCTCTTTCTAAAACAAATCTGGTGGTCTCACTTAACTCTCATAATCCATTAGTGGCTTCTTGTTTGACTGTAAGATAAATTCCAAGCCCCCAGCATAGCCATTAAGTCTCAAGACCTGCCCTTCCTTCTTTGTCCCAGGGCTCATGGTTATCTGTGCTCACTGTTCTCCCATACCCAGCCACACAAACTTCACTAATACACAGATCTGTGTCTTTGCAAGTTGTATCACTTGTGACTGTGAATCTTCTCCCCCATTCTGGCCCACCCGGAAAAGTCTTGTTCATTATTCATATCTCAGATTAGGCAATAGTTCCTATGTGAAGACTTCCTAATCCTTTCACTCTCCCCACTCACCTCCTTTCTCCTACTTACTCAACATTAGTTCTTCTTTACTGATCTCTATTTCCATCCAAAACCTCTTTATCTCCTGCTTTTTTATCTCCCCTCCCCACCATTTTAAACACTTAATCTCTATACAGTAAACTTTACCTTTTTCAGCCTGTAGTCTGAGTTTTGAGAGATGTATCTAGTTATGACTACTGCTACAATGAAATCAACTCTTCACCTACTCCCAGCCCTGGCAACCACTGATTTGTTTTTTGTTCTACAGTTTTGTCTTTCCTATGTAAATACACTCATACAATATGTAGCCTTTGAGTCTGACTTCTTTCACTTAGCAAAATACATTTTAGACTCATCCATGTTGTTTCATATGTCAGTATTTGCTTCCTTTCTAATTGCTGAAGAGTATTCCATTGTGTGGATGCCCATAGTTTGTGTGTCCATTCCCTAGTTGAGGGGCATTTGAGTTGTCCTCTGTTTTTGGTGATTGTGAATAAAGCTCCTATAAACTTTTTCACATAGGTTTTTGTGTGGAAATTGATTTTATTTCATTAGATAAATATCTAGGAGTGGGATTGCTGGTTTATATGGTCCTAATTTCCAAAGTGGCTATATCATTTTGTATTTCCACATGCTTCTCATCCTTGCAAGTATCTGTTATTTTCAGGTTTTGTGGTTGTTTTGAATTTTAGCCATTCCAGTAGGTGCGAAGTGGTATCTCATTTTGGTTTTAACTTGTATGTTTCCCTACAGACTAATGATATTGAAGATCTTTTCCTGTGCTTTTTACCATTCATATATCTTCTTTGGTGAGGTTTTTTGTTTTTCATTTTTGATTTCTTCCCTCTCCAATATAATTGGAATTTCACTGTGGACTCTTCAATCCTTCTTTTTTTATTCCTCATCCATTTCTCATGTTAGAGTAGTAAAAGTAAGTTTATGATGATGGTCTCAGGTAAAAATTATAGAAACATATATATGATTAGTAAAAGTGAAAACACATATAGTTATAATGTTTGAAAATGTAAGTCATGAGAGAAAATACATATAAGCAGAAATTCAAGTGAAGTTAAAATGAGCAGTACTTGGGTAGGAAAGATAAGGATAAGAAAGAAAGACCATGTGTGGTGATGGCATTTCTCAAGTAAAGAAACTAACTAAATTTATTTGACCATTCAGAGGTCATACTGCAAGTTGTTTTTCAAGTTAATGTATGATCAAGATCATCTAGCTCCTGAACACTTTGCCTGAGGGTCTTTTCATATTTAGTTTTTCATCCAGTCATGCAAAATTGCGTTATTTCAAGTTAAAACACACAATATATCCGGTTAGTGGAACTTTGGCTTATGCGTGAAACTGAAGAGCCAATAAATATTCATGTAATCTTCTGGATAACATATTGAAAAGGACAGCTGGCTCAGGAGGGATCATTTGCCTGGGTTAGTATCTGTTTCCATTTATATTAGGAAAATATTGCAAGAAGTTATTATCTGCCGGAGGGCTTAGGGGAATACAATGGAAGTCTGATATTGCATCTGATCGCTTTTGACATTTACCTATTGTAACAGGGAAACTGTGTGAAGATAGCCAAGTGACTTTTTACAAAACACAATTTCAGAAGCTATAAAAGGGAAAAGGAGATGGCAGAGATAAAATACACTGCATCTGTAAAAATGAGAAACATGACTTGTCAGCAACACCTGCTTGTAACTATCAACCATTTCTATTGGGCCTGCTGAGAAATTACTCAGAGCCAAGTACATTGATGGGTGTGAAGTCTCATGTGCTTCAAAAGGCAATAAAGAGATATAGAGGTGAGAAAGAAAGTGTGGTTTTATTGAACATTTTTAACCCAAAACCTAGGGTTGATGAAATATAATTTTATGACATTTTCTGAACACTTGAAAAAAGATCAGTTGTTCTTTATATTTTTATCTTTCAAGGCTAAAAGAGACAATAGCATTTTTAAAGTTTGGGTACATAAAATATTTGACAATATTTTTTTCCAAATAGATTTCACCTCTTTAATTGGGACTCCAAAATATTGATTAAATTTGCAAAGGATATTTCCAAATTCTAATTGATGGTGGTAAAATAATGACATGCTTATCTCCTTTCATTTCTAGACCCCAAATAGTAGTGATAGTAAACAAATGAGAAAAGGAGTGGGCAGGAGTGGGCAAGATAATTTAAAGACATAAAGTGACAACTCAGCAGAGAAGAGGAAATCTAAAAGAGGTCTGGATAACACAGACCCACTCATTTCTTTAGAAACTCAGAGAGACTTAGAACTTAAAAAATCAGAGCAGAATGGAAAACAGCAACCGTGACCACTAGGTGTGAATCTTTTATTTTTTTAAATTAAAAAAATATGAAAGAAAACTAGAAGAAATTGAGATAATTTAGGGATCAAAAGAAAAGCTTCAAAAACTTATTTATATCCATAGAAAGATATGAGAAGATATTTACTATCAACGGATTGTTGGTGTCTTTCCACTCCCTGCCTCAAAATCCCTATGTTGAAACCTTAAATCCCCAGCATAACGATGTTTGGAAATGGAGTCTTTGGGAGGCACTTAGGTTTAGACAAGGTGATGAGAGTGGAACTCCCAATGATAGGATTAGTGCCTTCATAAGAAGATGAAAAGACCAGAATTCTCTTACTTCAACATATGAGAATACAGCAAGAAGGTGACTATCTTAGTCTCTTTTGTGCTACTATAGCAGAATATCACAGACTGAGTAATTTATAATGAATAGAAATGTATTGGTTCACAGTTTGGAAGCCTGCAAAGTTCAATATTAAGATGCCAGCATCTGGCAAAGCCCTTCTTGTTATATTATCTCATGGCAGAAAGGAAAGGGTCAAGGCAGAGCATGAGGGTGCCACATTCACATTTTTATAATGGTGTCAATTCCACCATGATGGTGGTGTCCTCAGACCTAATCGCCTCCTAAATGGCAATTTAACTAACATGAGTTTTGGAGAGGACAAACATTCAAACCAAAGCAGCAGTCACCTGTATGCAGGAAGTGGTCCCCCACAAAGAACCGAGCTGTGCTGGTAGCTGATCTCAGATTTCTAGCCTTCAGAACTGTGAGAAATAAATGTTCATTGTTTAAACCACTCAGTCTGTTATAGCAGCCCAAACTGCTATAACAATATTCATAAATAAAAACATAATTCTGTAAAATGAACAATCAGATTAAAGAAATAGTTCTTAGGAAATCTTACATTAAAGTAAGACAAAAAGAAAACAGAAAGTGTAAGAGAAGTGATAGGATAAGCAACAGACCAATCCAGGAAGCCAAAATCTAATAAGAGTTCCAGAATAAGAGACCAGAAAAAGAGAATGAAAATTATCAAAGAAATAGTGTAATAAACGTTTCCAAAACAAAATTAAAGGAAATAAGTTTCCATACTGACAATGAACCACACCAAGATGCACCACAGCAATACCTCAGAACACAAAAAGTACAAGAAAATTCTCAGATATTTCAAAAAGAAAAAGCAATAAGTATATTACATACAAAGAACAAAAATCCTAATGGTTCGAAACTCTCAATAGTATTACTAGGTGCTAGAAGACAATAAAGCAATGTCTGCACACTTATGAGGAAAAATTATATTTTCAATTTAGGATTTTATACAATCTAGAATTCTAAGCCAGAATTCAGTCAAATGAGAAGGAAAAATGATGACATTCTCAAACATTAAGAATTTAAAGCCAGGCTCAGTGGCTCAAGCCTGTAATCACAGCACTTTGGGAGGCTGAGGTGAGAGGATTGCCTGAGGCTGTGGGTTTGAGACCAGCCTGGGCAACATGGTGAGACCTCGTCTCTACAATAAATCAAAAAAATTAGTCGAACTTAGTAGCGTGCACCTGTAGTTCCGGCTTCTTGAAAGGCTGAGGCAGAAGGATTGCTGGAGCCCAGCATGTTGACAGCAGGTGGCCATGAGTGTGCCACTGCACTCCAACCTGGGCAACAGAGTGAGACTCCAACTCAAAAAAAGAAAAGAATTGAAAATATTTCTCCCATGCATGGTTTCTTAGAAAGTTACGTAGGATATGCTCCAGCAAAATGAAAGAGTGAATCAAAAAAGATCACACAGGGTTTAGGAAAATGTACAGTCCACATTGGAGAACAACAGCAATTTCCAAGATGATACTTCCTCTGGGAGGAAGATCTCCAAAGGAATACATAGATTATATGATTTAATATACTATACATAGATAGTATATTATGAAAGTATGAAAAAAGACTCAATAAGAAAACTTGATTAGAAATAAGAAAGGAAATTGTACAAATAAAGAAATGAAATCATGAGCCCTTCAGTGAGCAAGATTTATACAATAAAGCCATAAACAATGATAATTGATTTAACTAAAAATAAGGATAAAACTATTTTGTGGTAAGGAAAGGAGTTGGAATGTAAGGTAAGAGTACTAAGTCCTCTATATCATATTAGGAAGTAAACAAATGTTGTTTAAGGTTAATAAGATGAAAAATAGCCATTATTAGGATATTATTTGAAATGTGGAGAAGAAACAGCTGAAAGATTTTAAATGTTAGCCTTTGGGTCACAGAAGTGGAGAGGATAGGGAAGGTTAGAGGAAAAGACTAGAATTTCTTATTATAAGTATTTTGGTCATATTTAATTTTTTTAATTTGTGCATATATCACTTCAATTAAGTTGCTTTAATTATGATATTTTTAATCACTAGCTTGATTCTGTGTACTTTGCCCTTTTTACATTATGATGTGAATTTTTTAAATTTTATATAATTTTATTGTTTTATAGAATAATTCAATATTTTCTAATAATAATTTTATGAGCCCTCTGCAATAAATTATAAATAAAAGGAACTACTCCTTCAGGAACTAAATTTGTCATCATAAAATTGAGTAACCCACAGTTTGAAAGGTAGATTTTTATGTTTGGCATGGGAGTGCCAAAATAAAAATCTCACCTCAGCCTGCAACTTTTTTTTTAAAGGGTGAAATAACTTGTTTTTGTGCTCTGCAGGAAAGAATACATCTATCATATTTTGATATCAAATAAATTGTTTTCCCTTATTACTGAATCAACTTGCTGTTTGGTTATTTGTAAGCAAAGCTTTCTAAAAACTATAGTTTTACTCATTAAAATTTCTCAAGTTGAATGACACAGAATGTCACTCTCTACCCTTGACAGTAAAGTCCTGTGTTGCTGGTTTTTTTAAGTGACAAAAATGTGTATTTTTTTCCAGGTCTTTGGGGAAAATGCAAAAAATGTTGAATTGGGTTGCTATTTGGCTTAACAGGACCAGATTTTCTATCACAACTTTCAGACCAAAACAGGTCACAAATGATGTCCCAGCTATTTAGAAGCTAGCAAGGTGACTTTCAGGGATATTTAGAGAAAAGAGAAGTATCTCTACAGATCAAAAAGGCATATCTACAAATGGAACTGTTTTTCCTTCTTTCTATTCAGTTCTCCATACCCCACACATCTACAGATTTGAGGATCATGACTATTCTGGAGTTTCTTTGGTTGATGCCACTCAAACATCTAGATATTTTGTCAGATTATGGGGAGAAAAACAATATCAAAATAATACACGACTTTTAAATATAATGATGTAATAATGACTACTTAGAGAGAGTTCCAGAAGAATATTTTCTTGGTAGATGACTCAATAATGAGTGACATAAGAATAATTTTCATAATGGAATAAAAGAATCAAGGTAATTTTTAGGCTTCTTGAATCAATTTATGAAGAATCAAGGGTATTTATTCAGAAATTATTTGAACTACCTTCTCTAGTGGTATTTTCAAAAGTAGGAAATGCAGCCATAAGAGAAAAGGGTTATTTCTACTCAGTTCCTGCTACCCACCTCCCTGGTGATTTTTCCTGGAAGCATATTCTCATTTACATCTTCTACTGCAGATACTAAAAACAATGGAGTGATGCAAGGAAGAAATACATTATTAATATATCTACATAAGATCAATTACATAATGGGCAGGGCCCAGTGTAAAGTGAAAATGTGAGATCCTCATTCAAAAATTCTTAAGCCTGTCAAGATGGTGGTCATTAAAGCAAACACTGGGCTTTTTGAGTGTGGAAACTCATGTAACTGCCCAGGTCACATGAACCCACACTGTATCTATAAACACATCAAATCTTTCCAAACAATGAAACCATTTTAACCCAGTCTTATGTTCCAGGATTAAAACAGTTAAGTCATAGCTAATTACAATTCCTAATGCCATGAGATTTGTTTCAATTACCAATTCACTCTCATACTTATCTGTGGAAACTTTTAACAAATGGTATAAAATCAAAGCATAAACGTAATATATAGCTGCTCAGTGTTTCTTTCTCTCTAGCCATATAGTTAATACTTTCTATATGATGTGTTCTGCTTTAGAAACATGAGTTCAGTTGGGTTCCCAAATTGCCAGTGATGGGCTCCTCTTCCTATTCTCCTGTCTGACCATCTGCTTATTACCAACTGCAGGGTAACTAAACTGTTCAACCACAAGAGAATGACTCATAGGTGCTGGGGGAAAAAAATGCACTTTTTGAATATGCAGTTCTTAAAACACCAGCTGTTCGATTTTGGGTTTTGCAAATCAGTTGGCTATGAATTTCAGGGAAGACGTTTTCATCTTTGGAAAGCTAAATTTCACAGACTTCTAGAGGAAAAAAAGTCATGCCGTCTGCTTTTTCTTAATTTTACCACACAAATTTTTTAACATATAAGACACATGTTTTTCTCACATCTTCCCTACTGATGACAAAGAAAAACTCTTTTGAAGGACACTTTGTTACCCTCCAGGAAGAGACAACATTGATCTGAATGAGTTTGTCACAGTAAAATATACGAAATCAGGTCTCCTAGGAAGGAGAAATGGAAAATAAGCAAGATTAAGATTGTGCTCAGGTTTCTGAGGGCAGAAAAACATGTCAGGAATTTCACTATGTGTTATAGAGATAGGAACAATTTATGACGGTCCTCCATTGTCCCTCTATGATCAGTCTCCATGTGTGGGAGCTGAGCTAAAGGCATCATCTCAGGGATCTCAGGCAAGCAGTAGTTATGAGGACAGGAAGGACCCCAGCCCCCAAAGCACCTCTCCTTGCTTCTCCACCTCCCCACTCCTGGATTGATAGGTCCCTCTTTGCCATCATAAGTTTTCCCCAGGGAGCTACCACTTACCTAGGGACTCATGTCCCCTCCTTTCCAAAATGACCTTCCTTTTCCTCACTACTCACTGCATCCATACCTGGACTCAGTAATTCTCCCCTCTACTCTACTCTTGGCGCATATTACCTTTACCACATAGTTGCCATTGGCATTTTGTTTTACACATTCATATATATTTATCCCTGGTTTCCCCAGTCAGACTGTGAGTTTCTTGAGGGCAAATATCATTTGTTGTTTTATGATTGTCTTCCCCACTGGACCTACCATAGTGCTTGTTACTAAAAAGATGCTATATAGAAATGTGATGATTGATGTACTAATTGATCCTCTTGCCCCAACCCACAATATTAAAACTAGATGGTAAATCATTTTCACAGATTAGTAAAAGAAAAATACTGGAATCATATAATTAAAAAAAAAAAAATACATGTATTTTCACATTTGGTAACAGATTCTAAACCTAAAGTAACTTCCCTAGCCTCTTTAAACCAATGACATGTCGTTTAACCTTCACAAATTAATGGAAATGTCAGCTAATGAGAGTTTATGCTATTGATTGTCTTTGAAGTATTTATTTTTGTCACACTCATTTCTGAAACTTCTCCCTTGTAAGCTTGGCATGATTGATGCAAAATCCGTTTTCCCTGTCTAATACTTTCCTCCATATATAACTCCACATTGTAGGATCTATTAACAAGATAATTAAATACAAACCTGAGTCACAGGCTTTTCTATCTCTGAAATTACATGCATATAAACAACAAGAAAATAATGAACAAAGAAGGGGAGGGGTGATCTAATAATCCCTTCCCTTAGGATCTCAGCAAGACTCTATCACCAAAAATTTCAAGAAGAATTCATCACCAAAGCAAGAAAAGTCTTCCAGGTAACCATTCTGTCTTCCTTATGGGAACTGATTGAAGGTAGAACTCAACAAGAGTTCCTTGGCTGAGTCAGTCCACCTTGACATATGGCTGACAGGCCTGGGTCTACTAGACCATACAAGGTCCCAGAAGAGAGTCCAACAGCACAAAGGGAGGATCACTGCTTTCTGTAGCAGTGTGGCTAGAGACCCCAATAATCCAGATCTTTCTAACTCACTTAGCGAGCATCCAACTGATTATCTCTGAATATTTCAACTATAAGTGTGGAATATTGAGTAGGGCAAAAAGAGTCAATTCACCTACGGAAAATATTAAACATGTTGCAATATAAATATATAATAGTATTTTATTCAGAAAGGAATAAAGAAATAGAAAAGATGAGATTCTTGTTCCATAATTTGTGTGATTTTCACTTAAGAGAAATTTCTAACTAGTGATACTTTTTCTTCTTTCCAAATGTCAGCATGTCCAAAGCCAAATGACATATTGCAACTTTTCCCAAATATCTGTGTATCCTAAGCAAACCGTGTCAAGAAGACTGATCCACAGACTTGATTTATGTTGCTGCCTGACAGATGATGTCTGCAAGGCATACTGTCTAAATGGACTGTGCTCCGGCAGTTACCTTAGTCATCAATTCTCAGAGAATTAATGAGTACCATTCATCCCAATAATAGAAACCAAGGTCAGGGCCTCTTCCTTGCTCTGTAATTCCATTAGCATTGCACAGAAAGCACTTAGGTCACAAGCTCTGCAGACCTTATCACTGAGCAAATGGAACTGCATCCTGTTTTCACAGAGAATTCTCTCAGAGCACACTCCTTGTCAAAGATTTGTTGAACATCAACATTCAGTGTACTTACATTTATAGGGAAAATGCTGGTAAAGGAAAAGTAAGACTGGCTTCAGCTGCCAACAGTTTCAAGTACTGTTTGTATTAAAGTAAATGCCAATAGAAAACATTTGTAATAAAACCATGGTAGGTAATTGCAACATTGTTATTTTTAAATAATGTTAAAATTGTTTAAATGTTAATATTAAATTGTGTGCTCACTAATCTTTTTTTTTTTTTTTTTTGAGTTGGAGTCTCACTCTGTTGCCCAGACTGGAGTGCAGTGGCCGCTCCCGGCCACCGCAGCCTCGACCTGCTGGGCTCTGGCGATCCTTCCGCCTCAGCCTTTCAAGTAGCTGGAATTACAGGCATGCGCTACCACGCCTGGCTGATTTTTTGATTTATTGTAGAGATGAGGCCTCACTGCCCAGGGGGGTCTTGAACCCGCGGGCTCAGGCAATCCACTCACCTCAGCCTCCCTAAGGCGCGGGATTTTATGTAAGACACAGGATCATTTTATGTGGCTGCCCTAGAATTTA
Organism: Carlito syrichta; assembly: GCF_000164805.1. NCBI lineage: Eukaryota > Metazoa > Chordata > Mammalia > Primates > Tarsiidae > Carlito > Carlito syrichta. Next base: position 83,103 of record NW_007109869.1, read on the forward strand.
TTGTAATTTTCATTCTTTTATTTTGATTTTTATTCTTTTATTTTACTTTTTATTCTAACTACCCTAGTAAAGTTTAAAAGGCCTTTTTTATTTTAGAGTTGTGGGATACATGTGAGGATTTACTACATAAGTACATACAATTTACTAAATTGTGTGCAGGTGAGGTTTGGGCTTCTAGTGGGCCTTCTGTCCCCGATAACGAATCTAGTACCCAATATGTTGTTGTGTGCCCCTTATCCCTCCCCTCACCCTTCCTCCTTCTTTTAGCAGCATTCAGCATCTGTTGTTCTCACTTTTGTGCTCATGTGACCAGTGATCAGGGCTCACTTGTGAGTGAGGATATACAGTATTCAGTTGTTTTGTTTCTGTGGTAGTTCATAGTATGATGGTCTCCAGCTGCATCCAAATTGCTGCAAAGGACATGATTTTTGTTGGCTGCTTGAGTAGCTTCCTCTGAGAAGTTTCTGTTCATGTCTTTTGCACACTTTATTATAATTTTTTTTTTCTGTAAATTCATTTGAGTCCTTCATAAACCCTGGCTGTTAGGTCTTTGTCAGATTCATAGCTCACAAATATTTTTTCCCATTCTGTGGGTTGTCTCTTTACTCTCTTGATGCTTTCTTTTGCTGTGCAAAAACTTTTTAGCATGATAAGATCCCACCTGTCAATCTTAGCTTTTGTTATGGCCTACTCTGATGTCCAAGAAGGTGTCTCCTATGTTTTCTTATAAGATTCTTATAGCTTGAGGTTTCACATTTAAGTTCTTGATCCATTTTGGGGGGTCCAGTTTCATTCTTTTACATGTGGTTAGTGAGTTTTCCCAGCACCATTTGCTAAATATGGTATCTTTTCCCCAATGTTTATTTTTGTTGGCTGTGTTGAAGATGAGTTTGTTGAAGGTCTGTGGTTTTATTTCCAGATTCTCTATCCTGTTTCATTTGGTCTATGTGTCTATTCCTGTATCAGTACCATGCTGTTTTGGTTACTGTAGCATTGTAATGAAGTTTGAAGTCTGGAAGTGGGATGCCTCTAGCTTTGCTCCTTTGGCTGAGTATTGCTTTAGCTATTTAGGCTTTTTTTTTTTTTTTTTTTTTGCTTGTATATGAACTCCTATGTTGCCTTTTATAAGTCTGTGAAAAATGGCACTGACAATGTGATAGGTATTGTGTTGAATCTGTAGATTGCCTTGGGTAGAATGAACATCTTGATGATATTGATTCTTCCAATCCATGAGCATGGAATGCTTTTCCTTTTGTGTTACCCTTGATTTCTTTGAACAGTGTTTTGTAGTTCTTATTGTAAGTCTTCACCTCTTGGATGAAGGTATTCCGTGTGTGTGTGTCTATTAGGTTCTCAGTCTGCTTGTTGCTGGTATATAGAAATGGAACATTTTTTCTTTTTCTTTTTCTTTTTTTTTTTTTTGCGTAGATTTTTGTATCCCAAGATTTTACCAAAGTTGTTTATGAATTAAGAAGGTTTTTGACAGACTCTCTAGGGTTTTCTAGGTATAGAATCATATCCGTTGCAAAGAAGGATAACTTAACGTCCTCTTTTCCTATTTGGATATCCCTGATTTCTTTCTGCCTGATTGCCCTGGCTAGGACTTTCATTACTGTATTGAACAGGGGTAAGAGTGGCTATCCTTGTCTTGTTCCTGTTCTTAGGGGGCATGCTTCCAGCTTCTGCCCTAAAATGGCCTTGAAACTAAGAATTATCACCATAAACAAACAATTCTGTTTACATTGATATTTTCAGCTTGAAATCTCAAGCAGCAAGCTTTTCTAAACTAAGTCTTGCCAGTCATTCTCTTGTTCTTCATACTTCAAATTACTCTCAACTTCCCACATAACAAAAAAGAAGAGAGTAATCTGAAGGTTTGATTCCATAGGAAAGGATTTGAATCCTGGCTTGGACACTTACTTGTGTCCTCAACAGTAAAATTGGCTTGATTGTTATACTTTTACAACTACTTTACACTGTTGCTCTAAGGATTTAAAACAAGTGCCTAGTACAACTCCTGGAAATTAACAAATAATAACTTTTTTTTTTTCGAGTTGGAGTCTCACTCCGTCACCCAGGCTGGAGTGCAGTGGCATGCTCTTAGCCACCCCAGCGACAACCTGCTGAGCTCCAGCAATCCTTCCACCTCAACCTTCCAAGTAGCCAAAATTATAGACGTGTGCTACCACACCCGGCTAATTTTTTGATTTATTGTGGAGATGAGGTCTCGCCAAGTTGCCCAGGCGGGTCTCGAACCCGCGGGCTCAGGCAATTCACTCACCTCAGCCTCCCAAAGGCATGGGATTACAGGCTGAGCCACCAAGCCCGGCTTAAAGGATATTTTTAAACTTCATTTTAAATGTCAATATTTCTAATACCCAAAGAAATTACTTCAAACAAAGGAATGACACTATGATATAAAGTCCTAACTAAACAGGATCTGAAGAGCTGTCCAGTTTTCCTCTTTTTCTTGTCTCTTTTCCTCCCACCTTTCCTGTAAAAAGACAGCCTCAACAAAGATTTGCTTCTAGCAAAGTTGTTGACTTCAACTCACCCTGGACCAGGATCACTTGTGAGGTGTTTGTGATTCCTGGCTTAGAGGTAGGCTGCATTTACCAAATAAAAGTAGTGGGTGCTCAGAAAGCAAGTAATAGATTAGAGGTCGGAGACAGTAAAGTCAAGAGATGTGTTGTGGTTGGCATGCTCACTAAGAGCAAAGATGTGGAATCTGGTGGACTGGAGTCTAAGTCCTGTTAGGTCTATGTGACCTTGGGCAAATGCTTCAAGCATGCCCCTTTATGCTTCAGTTTACTGTAAACTTGTAATGATGTCAGGAACCTTATATGATTTGTTAAGGATTATGTTCCCTAAATTTTAATGTATATATAACTATATATGTGTAGCATAGTGCTTGTTTTATGAAAGTACTCATAAAAGCTAGGAAGAAAAACTAATAGCATTCAACAAATATGAAAGTGTTTATGTATGTATGGCTTAATGTGAATAATTAAGAGATCTGTATCATGCTGATTTCTCTTTGAACAATAAACTCTTACTTACAAGTTGGTGTTTCCTACAGAGACCTTTTTTTAACATCCTTTTGTGTGTGTGTGAAACTAGAGAAAAATGGACTCTTGACCTCTATCTAATCCACAAAGCACATTTATCTTTCATAAATGAAGTTATTTTCCTGTGTTGATACTTAAGGGATATTGCTTTGTGTGATCCTGTAGTAAGCCATTGTTCCTTCCGTTTTAGCAGTATTATAGTTTTATCCCATGTGGAAAGAAATTAAGTTGGTACCTATAAAAAAGTATACACATCAATAGTGATACCAGAAATATTTCAAAGGTGATCATAAAAAGAAAGACAGTTAATACTTATAGATGAGTTAGTTAGAACATGCCAAGCACTGTTCTAGTCACTTTACATATGTTAAATCATAGAATTCTCAAAACCACCCTGTAGGGTCAATGATAGTATCTCAGTTTTACTGCCGAAAAACAAACTCAGAGAGGTTAGGTAACTTTCCAAAAGTCACAGGATAGATAACAATATACGCATTATGACCAGGGACACCAAATCACTTATAAACCATTCATTCCAAGACACTATTGAATGTGAAAAGGGGACAAAAACAGAAACTAAAATTCACCCTAATTTTGGTTGAAGACCAAACACTTGCAATACTTACATCATTTTTTTAAATCAGTAAATTAGTGGGTTTTTATTATATGTCTACTTGAGAAATATATTGTCCTAAGATTCTAAGATGATTATTGGTATGCTCCAAGAAAGGTGTTCTTAATTAAAGCCATTAGCACTTATGGTAAATAAAAATGTGTTTGAGCTTCCAACATAATGAGTTTTACTTCAGGGACACAAGCTCAGCCAATATTTTCATATGCTGTCTATAACCTTTCACAATAGAAGAATGAACAAAGTACTGGTTCATTAACTCACTAATTGTCCTTTCTTACTACAGTTATTAGATAATGTTCTACTTTTCACTGTAATGCACCAAGATTGAGAGTTCAAAGAATAGACATCCCCGAAACATAATGAATGGTGAATGGTGTCTTTGCCTCTTTCTGCAGGTTAAATTAGTATCTGATTCCACAGGGAGAGCAATAATACAGAGTCATTGATAGGTCATTTCCTGGCTGGGACTCACTATCTTGAAGGGAGAACGGAAAAGAAAAGGTTTCTAGATTGTAAGCTCCTTGAGAGAGTTTACAGGAACACTATTTACTATTGGTGTCTGACCCCAAAAACAGTCTTGACAGGCACTCAAATATTTACATTGAATAGAAGTCAACCTGCTAGGAAAATCTATATTCCTATGTATCTGGCTCTCCCCACATATATAAATAAATAATAAAAAGAAAATAAATGTTCATTGTTTTAAAAAGATGTATAAAATTTTATCAATTCCAAAACTATTTTATTTTTGAATATCTTGACAATTGGAGAGCATCTTATAGTCAATGGAGTATCATTGTCTAATTGGCAGAGTGTCTTCTTTTTTCTTCCTTGTGGTACATAAAACAAAGGTGTATTTTATCATCAATGGTATTTTAGATTTGATGAAATTCATTATATATCAGACATTAGCAAGATCTCAGCACCATGTCACAAAGTAAATCAGAAAGAAGAGGTAAGATTTGACAGCACATCAACCTTTAAACTAAAGCTTAGTATATGAGTCGGAGTTGGTTATAACTTCTTCACCAGCTGGCTACTACCCATATTCATGCATATTTGTTTCCTGCCTTGTTTTCTTCTTGAAGTAAAATAGAAAAGGGTAAAAATAAAATTCCTGACATTTATTGTGTCTTTCTGAAACTGTGTATTATTTTCTATCGAGTATGAGCTTTTGGGGCACAAATTCCACATCTGTTATCCTCAAACACTTTGGAATCTCCCTAGGCGCTCCTTAGAAATTCTTGGTCCTCACCTCCCACCTAGACATTCTGATTCAGATGGTCTGGAGTGAAGCCCAGATAGCTGTATTTTTAATCCTAGGTCAATTATGATGCACACAAAAGCTTGAGAACTCTGACCTGTGTGTTTTGTTTTTTTGTTTTTTTAATACATATTTTTTTATTTTAAAATTGTGGAGTACAGTTAAGGGTTACGTATACAAATATGCATTGTGCAGCTATCCTTGTTGATGAGGTGTGCCCCCCCATCTCCAGACAGATATTGATTACCATTAATCCCACCTCCCTTCCCCTTCCTGCCCCCCCATAGTTTCCCACCACTGTCAATCCTTTTCTTATAGTATTACGATAGATGTTCAAGGTCCACTTATAAGTGAGAACATGTGATACTCAGATCTTTGTTTCTGTGAGAGATTACTCAGTATTATAAAATCTAATTCCATCCAGGTTGCTGTGTAAATTCATGATTTTATTCTTTTTTATGGCTGCAAAATATTCCATTGTGTATATGTACCACATTTTTTAAATCCAGACCTCTTTTGAGGGACAGCATGGTTGGTACTATGATCTTGCTATTGTGAACACTGCTGCAATAAACATACGTGTGCAGGTTCTTTTTTTTTTTCTTTTTTTTTGAGTTGGAGTCTCACTCTGTCGCCCAGACTGGAGTACAGTGGCCGCTCCTGGCCACGGCAGCCCCGACCTGCTGGGCTCCAGCGATCCTTCCGCCTCAGCCTTCCAAATAGCCAGAAATACAAGCATGCACTACCATGCCTGGCTGATTTTTTGATTTATTGTAGAGATGAGGTGTCGCTGCCAGGTGGGTCTCGAACCCGCGGGCTCAGGCAATCCACTCACCTCAGCCTCCCAAAGGCGCGGGATTTCAGGCTGAGCCACCGAGCCCGGCTACGTGAACTATTACAGAAACAACAAACTGAAAGCTGCATGTTTTCATAAGTGGGCACAAAACATTGGGCATACGAGCACCAGGGTGGGAACCACAGATCCTGGGCCCTGCCAAAGGAGGGAGGGTGGGAAGCAGGGGGTTCAGGGGTACACAACCACTCGCTGAGCACCACATCCACTACTAGGTGGGGAGTGGACCCGTTGGAAGCCCACACTTCATTTTCATGCAATTCACTTATATAGCACATCATCTAAAGACAGTAACAACAACAAAAGCCAAAATAGGCCTCTAGAAGGGAATGGGCTGTCCTAGCGAAGGAATGCCTTAGACTTGAATCGTGGTATGTTTTTCAGTCCTCATCTCATAATAATTGTTACCGTAATCAACTTCTGCCTCCCACGTTCTTTTCAAGCCTATCCTTGGAACCTGCCATTCTTTTGAGTTTGCCAATCCTTTATCTAGTTTCTGAATAAACACTTCTGAGATCTCATTTTT
>NW_007109869.1:89467-95207 GCF_000164805.1 Carlito syrichta
CACTCACCTCAGCCTCCCAAAGGCGCGGGATTACAGGCTGAGCCACCGAGTCCGGCTCAGGTATCTTTTTTATAGAGTAATTTGAGTTCTTCAGGGTATATTCCCAGTAGGGAGATTGCAGGGCCATATGGAAGGTTGGTTTTTAGAGCTTTTAGAAAGCACCACACTGATTTCCACAGAGGCTGCACTAGTTTACACTCCCACAAACAGTGTAGAAGTGTTCTCTTTTCACCACATCCTCTCCAGCATCTGTTATTTTTTGAGTTATTGATGATGGCCATTCTGACTGGAGTTAGGTGGTATCTCAGTGTAGTTTTAATTTGCATCTCCTTGATGACTAGTGAGGTTGAACATTTCTTCATGTATCTGTTGGCCACTCATATGTCTTTTTGAGAAGTGTCTGTTCATAACTTTTGCCCACTTTGTAATGGGGTTGTTGTTTATTTTTTTTCTTTTCGGCCCATTTGAGTTCTTTGTAGATCCTAGATGTTAGGCCTTTGTCAGACATGGAGTTGGCAAACACTTTTTCTCAGTCTGTGGGCTGTCTCTCTGCTCTCTTGATGGTTTCTTTGGCTTTGCAGAAGCTTGTCAGTTTAATGAGGTCCCACTTGTCTATCTTATCTCTTATGGCCCATGCATTTCGGGTTTTTCTCACTACCAGACTTTAAACTTTACTATAAAGTTACAATAATCGAAACAACCTGATATTGGTACAAGAACAGGCATATAGACCAATGGAATAGAATTGAGATTCCAGAAGCAAAACCTCAATTTCTCAGCCAAATCATCTTCAACAAAGCCTCCACCACCCACCACTGGGGAGAGGAGAACCTATTCAGTAAAATGCTGGGAAAACTGGCTGATCACATGCACAAGATTCAAACAAGACCCCTATCTATCCCCATACACAAAAATTAACTCTAAATGGATCAGAGACTTAAATGTAAAACCTTAAACCATAAGAACCTTAGAAAATGCAGGACACGGCCTTATGGAAGTTGGAACTGGCATTCAAGACCTGTGTGTTTTGAATTGGTCTATCAAAGGACTTGCATTTAGAAACTCTAGTCTCAGTAGTATGCATAGGACCCCATTTGACAGAAATGACAGTGCTTTCAAAAGGCAAATATACTTACTAAAGAAGGAACTCTGACATTGCAATATTTCCTTTGGGGCTAGGACTGAAAGACATGTATTAGTGATGCCCCTGATAATTATTTCTGTTGGGTTTTCTTTTTTAGCTGTGCCCCATAAAATTGGACGCATCATTGATGGGAGTCCTGCAGATCGCTGTGCAAAACTCAAAGTGGGAGATCGGATCTTGGCAGTGAATGGTCAGTCTATCATCAACATGCCTCACGCTGACATTGTGAAGCTCATCAAGGACGCAGGTCTTAGTGTCACCCTTCGCATCATTCCTCAGGAGGGTGAGTGCCTGAGACAGCTTTGTAGAGAGGCAGTCAACATACAGACAACCTCACTGGGCTATTCTAAGCCTGACTGCCAGGATCGTAGAGTTCACTTGGCTGCTATCAATGTGGTGTCAGAGTGTTAGGGGTTGACTGTTATTTCCCCTTTTGCAAAAGCTCACACTCAATTGTAACCCATATCCTATTCACTCACTACCATTTCATTCAGAGATCAAGCTATGTGGCAATCCAGGCCAGATAGCATGAATCCCAAGATACTGAGTTGTTCAATCATGCCCCGTGGCCCTAGGAATCCTGTTTTTATGGTTATTTTAAGCCAAAACTCATTCAACAGAGATGATAGAGTTACAGATCTGGGGGAGAACAAACTTATTTATATTAATAGTTAATCTCTAGAGGATTCCTCAAAGTCAGATTAATTTTATAAAGCTTGAAGTTTTGCGGTATAAAGAGAGCTCATTTAGAAAACGTCGCATCTGATACGAATTTAAATTTCCCACTTAGCCCATTGAATTATTCTATACAAGGACTCCCCCCTGAGGCTTATAGAGGAGTGAACATCACAACTCATAGTCATGCCTTATGGGGCCATGGAGTTCTGCATATCAATTTGCCATAAATTCACCATTTCCAGATGCCATGACTTCATTACTAGTTTATTTCTGCTGACTCATCAATGATATTAAAGAATTCAGTCTCTGGAGTTCACTGATGAGTGAACCACAGTGTCCCACACAGAGTGGGACCTTCTGTTTTACTCAGTCCCCAGTTCCATTTTAGGATTACCCATATAAGACCAAATGGCTGAACAGCCACCTGACTTTAAATGAAAAACAGTGGTTCCCAATTGGAATGGTTTTGTTCCCCCCAAGGGACATTTGGCAATGTCTGGAGACATTTTTGATTGTCATGATTGGGACAGGCGTGTTAATGGCATCTACTGGATAGAAGCCAGGGATACTGCTAAACATTCTATAATGCACAGGATAGCCCACAATATCAAAGAATTATCTGGCTCAAAATGTCAACAGTGCTGAGGTTGAGAAACCCTGATATAAACAGAGACGAAATTAAAAGATGTGGACTGTGAGAAAAGAAAGAGGAAAAAGAGTTTATAAGAGAATGCTAATAGATCACTTCTTTTTTTGTCACCCAACCAAAAAAAGAGAGAGAGAAAAGAAAATGGCCTTGTTTTGGTTTTTTTTAATCTATTATCTGCAGACATCAATATGTATAAACTAATTAATGGAAATTGAAGTAAGCAAGACTACTTACCGAAAATCTGTTTCTCAGTTTTCTCAGTCTGAAATACGTCTGCGCTGCCCTTATTCTAAAATACAGAGATAATTTCAGTTGAAAATTTGATGTTATTCGAAAAAAAGTCCAGAAGCAGTTTGGTTTTTTTGTTTTTCATTTTTTGGTTTTGTTGTTTGTTTGTTTTTTAAGAAACGCTTTTTGAATGTCCAGTGTTCTTTTTTCTCTTTGGAAAACTGGAGAGTCCAGAGGGCTGTGGGACAATAAGACTGACAAAGGATGGGGAAGGATTATAAAAACCATCTTCTTTTTAATGGTTACTTCCTTATCCATAACTTTAGAAGCCTGTTCAGACTTTTCATTACAACCAAAAAGTAGTGGCTAAACCATTTTCTCTCAGCAAGCAATGCTGGGAAAATAGAATGTTTTTAGAATTTACCCCTTTTAACTATTTTCTGTAGTTTTTATAGGGGTTTTTTGAAAAAAAATCTTTTCTTCTGAAAAAAGGACAAGACACTCTGTTCATAACATTGTTCAGCTTTGATAATTAATGAGAGAATACTAATTCCAGGAGTAGTATTGAAACTTGGTAAGTGGAACCTACTGTCTAAAAACCTAACAGAATGAGATAATAACCAGAGTCTGAGTCATCTGAGGCAAAGAGTTGCCACTTCTGGTCACCTCTTGCCCCTCATCAAACGCTAACCTGGCTGCCTTTGCCTTTGTTTCCCACCACAGAACTCAACAGCCCCGCCTCGGCACCTGGCTCAGAGAAGCAGAGTCCCATGGCCCAGCAGCAGAGCCCCCTGGCCCAGCAGAGTCCTCTGGCCCAGCCAAGCCCCGCCACCCCCAACAGCCCTGTTGCCCAGCCAGCTCCTCCTCAACCCCTTCAGCTGCAAGGACATGAAAATAGGTAAAGTTTCATCTGTTTTTGTTGTTGTTATTGTTGTTGTTGTTGCTGTTTATGATTCTGAGAGGTGAAGGAGGTGCAGTGTTTGGGGACAGTATAAAGATACAGGCAAGGAGAGAGATTTTCATAAAGCAGAAGAAATTCCTATGTGCACCTTTCTGTGATTTTGAGATTGTGTATGTGTTGTAGATATGGTTCTATTCGCAAAGATTACTCTCTGCCCTTCACAAGGAGAAAAGCTTTCCTGAAGAAATGATGAGCATGGTAGATGAGTAGGGGTTGACTAGCAAAAGAGCACATTAAAGAGACTTCAGAGTGAAGAGCATAACCAGAGGACTTCTGGCAGGAGGGAGCATAAAGCATGAAGGATGGCATAAGGCCAATACATGTGTGGCAGAGGGAAGGGAGCATGAATGGAGAGGTAACCAGTGAGGGTGGTAGAGCCAACACTAACAGGCCTCATAAGCATGCTTGAAGTTTTGATCTGTGTCCTAAGTGTAGTGAGAAGTCATTGAAGAGTTTAAGCTGAGGACTGACATCACTGCATTTGCTTTTCAAATGAGTGCAGGTTCAGCAGGTGGGAGGTGGCTACAGAGACCCACTGAACCATGAAGGTCGTAATTCACAGGATGATGGTGGTATGGGGGTATTGAAGGATTTCTGAGCATTGATACAAGTTAGCATTTTTTCTATTCAGGTTGAATGATAACCTTATATCCTCCTATCCACAATCTAAAGAGATTTGTCCACTTGACACCTAGGGTTAGGGATGGGCATCATGAACTAACATGAATAAGGCACTTTGAACTTCCAGAAAAAGGTTGTCATATAAAAACATTTCCTTCTTATTTTGGCTTGTGTGTAGTGCAGATCCGGGGTTGGGTTGAGCCATTAAAGAAAAAGAGGAAAACAGGTTCCCATGTTGTTTTCCCCCTTTCAGCAGGAGAATAACAGAACCACATCTCTGAATACAAAACCCTCACTGGTCTTTTTCAGGAATCTAGTGTTTTCTGAACATCTGCCTCTCATCTCCTGCCTCCCATGCTGGTAAAGATGAAGTGAGACCCTGTTTTTGATTCTCAGAACCCTCTGAGATCATCATTCACATTGTTGCAAAGTAAATGTTTTTCCCATGCCACAGGTGGTATTTCTATAAAGCCCCATTCTGATTTCCCATTTGCTTTCATAGAAAAGTAGATGCCTGGTTGTCCTCAGCTGTTTATGTTTTTAATATATGCCAGGAAAGAGAAAAGCTCCATAAAGCAAATGATGCAGAGGTAAGAATTTGACAATCCGTTAGAATAGTAAGTCCTGGGTGCCTCAGTAATAAGCCCCAGATGTGTTTGCTCTCACCATGTATTACTTCGAGAAATCGCAGTGGCTTTCCCCAGGATTCATTTCAGACTCAGGAAGAACTTAAGTGCTCCAGAAATCCCTGAGCCAGCTTCAGATTCTTCTTGGATTGTCGATTAATCTCACAGTCACATTCCATCTTCTCCTTTCCAGAGTCCAATTCCCCTGGACATGGCTCATCCTGGTGTGCTGTAGTTCTCTGGGGAGAACAACAGCTGATTAAGGTCATTTCATATCCTATCTGCTACTAGCTCTCAACTGGGACACCTTGGCCCCTATAACAGAAGCAATGGTCTTTGGATATATTTTTCCTGATTATAGAATAAAATATTCCTAACTCTGGGATCTGCTGATTGACCTGATCCAACTTTATAAATCACCAACATATTTGTCCAGACTATTTGGCTATTTTGTTTCAGTAATATTAACAGCCTGAGGATTGTCCACTCCAGTTCTAGGGCCCTTTTCTGGCACTCGGGTTTCATAGCTTAACTCTGTGATTGCTCTTGTGACTTATTTGCATATGAATGAAAAGTTTCCGTAACACTGCAGTTACCAGAAACATTTTCCTAGCTGCTTTTAAAGACAACCACGGTATCAGAGGGAAAACTTTGCCTTTTTCTAGGTCAGGCTAAGAGACATCCCCAAGACAATTTTTTTTTTTTTTTTGAGTTGGAGTCTCACTCGGTCGCTCAGACTGGAGTGCAGTGGCCGCTCCCGGCCACCGCAGCCTCGACCTGCTGGGCTCCGGCGATCCTTCCGCCTCAGCCTTCCAAGTAGCCGGAATTTCCGG